>NW_026973795.1:87500-100000 GCF_035594125.1 Scylla paramamosain | reverse complement strand
GCTGAAATCTTTGCTCAAACCTTTGCTAAAAATTCTACATTGGACGATTCTGGGCTTGTTCCTCCCTCTCCTCCACCCTCTGACAACTTCATGCCACCTATTAAAATTCTTCGCAATGATGTTTTCCATGCCCTCGCTGGCCTAAACCCTCGGAAGGCTTATGGACCGGATGGGGTCCCTCCTATTGTTCTCCGAAACAATGCCTCCATGCTTGCACCTTGCCTATTCAAATTCTTTCAGCTCTGTCTGTCAACACTACCTTTCCTTCTTGCTGGAAGTTTACTTACATTCAACCTGTTCCTAAAAAGGGTGACCGTTCTAATCCCTCAAACTACCATCCTATTGCTTTAATTTCCTGCCTATCTAAAGTTTTTGAATCTATCTTCAACAGGAAGATTCTTAAACATCTATCACTCCACAACCTTCTATCTGATCGCCAGTATGGGTTCCGTCAAGGCCGCTCTACTGGTGATCTTCTGGCTTTCCTTACTGAGTCTTGGTCATCCTCTTTTAGAGATTTTGGTGAAACTTTTGCTGTTGCCTTGGACATAATTATCAAAAGCTTTTGATAGAGTCTGGCACAAAGCTTTGATTTCCAAACTACCCTCCTACGGTTTCTATCCTTCTCTCTGTTTACTTCATCTCAAGTTTCCTTTTTGACCGTTCTATTGCTGCTGTGGTAGACGGTCACTGTTCTTCTCCTAAATCAATTAACAGTGGTGTTCCTCAGGGTTCTGTCCTGTCACCCACTCTCTTCTTATTATTCATTAATGATCTTCTAAACCAAACTTCTTGTCCTATCCACTCCTACGCTGAAGATACCACCCTGCACTTTTCCACGTCTTTTCATAGACGTCCAACCCTTCAGGAGGTAAACATATCACGCAGGGAAGCCACAGAACGCCTGACTTCTGATCTTTCTAAAATTTCTCATTGGGGCAGAACAAACTTGATATTGTTCAATGCCTCAAAAAATCAATTCCTCCATCTATCAACTCGACACAACCTTCCAGACAACTATCCCCTCTTCTTCAATGACACTCAACTGTCCCCCTCTTCTACATTGAACATCCTCGGTCTGTCCTTTACTTATAATCTGAACTGGAAACTTCACATCTCATCTCTAGCTAAAACAGCTTTTATGAAGTTAGGTGTTCTGAGACGTCTCCGCCAGTTTTTCTCACCCCCCCAGCTGCTAACTCTGTACAAGGGCCTTATCCGTCCATGTATGGAGTATGCTTCACATGTCTGAGGGGGGTTCCACTCATACTGCTTTTCTAGACAGGGTGGAATCAAAAGCTTTTCGTCTCATCAACTCCTCTCCTCTAACTGACTGTCTTCAGCTTCTCTCTCACCGCCGCAATGTTGCATATCTAGCTGTCTTCTACCGCTATTTTCATGCTAACTGCTCTTCTGATCTTGCTAACTGCATGCCTCCCCTCCTTCCGTGGCCTCGCTGCACAAGACTTTCTTCTTTCTCTCACCTCTATTCTGTCCACTTCTCTAACGCAAGAGTTAACTAGTATTCTCAATCATTCATCCCTTTCTCTGGTAAACTCTGGAACTCCCTGCCTGCTTCCGTATTTCCACCTTCCTATGACTTGAATTCCTTCAAGAGGGAGGTTTCAAGACACTTATTCATCATTTTTTGACCACTGCTTTGACCCCTGTATGGGACTGGCATTTCAGTGGGCATTTTTTTTATTACATTTTTGTTGCCCTTGGCCAGTGTCCTTCCTACATAAAAAAAAAAAAAAAAATAGTAGTAGTAGTAGCAGTAGTAGTAGTAGTAGTAGTAGTAGTAGTAATGCTATTTTTCATATATTTAGTAATTTTTTTTTTTCATATTATTATTTATATTTATATTTTTTGTTTTGTTTTGACATTCATACGAATGCTATAAAGGTGAAGCATAGAAATTTATTTGATTGATTAATTAATTTATATATCTATTTATTTTGATTTTTTAAATTAATTAATTTATTTATTTTTATTATTATTATTTTTTTTTTTTATGTCTCTATGATAAGCAAAGCATTATAGAATTTATGAAAGCACATATCCTCTAGAGTCTTGCCCTACAAAAGATTCTGTAAAGTAAAAAATAAAGGGAATAAGTGTCAGTGACGTTTGATGAATAGAGGAAGGCGTGGCAGAAATTACCATAAAACGTATATAAATGAAAATTTATCTTCCTCGTATTTTCCAACTTGCGTTTGCTTCTTGAAAATTTAACTGGGTGGGTCATATAGCAGACATATTGTTCTTTCCTCCATTGTAGTTTGTTTCCAGCAAGCCCCCTAAATAAAGTTTCTGTTTTTTTTTTTTTTTTTTTTTTTTTTAAAGAAATGAGGAATTACATTCTAACGCTGATCACTGAGCGGAGCGTAGACGAGCTGCTATCCTCAAGGACGTTACCTCTCTCTCTCTCTCTCTCTCTCTCTAAATAAGACTTTAAATAAAAAGAATATATATATATATATATATATATATATATATATATATATATATATATATATATATATATATATATATATATATATATATATATATATATATATATATATATATATATATATATATATATATATATATATATTAAAAGACAATGAATATCCTCTGGGGAAGGGGTGACAATCCTTATTTAACCCTTAATTTCAGTTGAATTTTGACAAGTCTACGTTAAAATGTTTCCATTTTTCTGCAGTGATAAAGAAACGTAGAGGGGTAGCTAATATATTTAATTGTTAATTGTATCTTTTTTTCTTTCTTTTTTTCATTTATTCTTTTATTAATTTTTCTTTTCATTGCTTAATTATGCATTATGCCGACACTGCAGGTTACAATTGCAGATATTGCAAGTATTTTTGACACAATACAAGTACATCCAGCTAAACTATTGCTACAGTATAGAGAGAGTATTTCGATTACATACCTTATTCTTCATCTTCTTTTCTTCTTTTTTTTTTTTAATAAATATAATAATAAATAAATAAGTAAATAGGTATTGTCAAATGAAATCGTCGAGATTACGCAGGGGTTTCGGGCAATACTTGGATGGGTGACTACACAAGCCTCATCTGTCTGAAAAAAAATAAATAAATAAAAAAAATAAGAATAAGAATAGGGAGAATGAACGAAAATTTTAAGTAATAAAGATAACAGTAAGAATTATTATAACAAGAATAAGAAAAATTACAATAAAGGAATATAAAAAAAAAGAAAGAAAGCATCCCATGTCTTTCTTCCTAATTGTCATAGAAGGGTGAATTCTTTTGTATATTTTCCAACATTTCCAATACAACGATATGAATGGGGGAAGAAAGAATAAGAATAATAGAAAGAAGGCCTCCCAACACCTAGTTCTCCGGTCTTGGCCAATTAGCTAACGGCGGGATCAGCGCAGTTAAGCAGGGGGTCCGGGAAGAACTTGGATGGGTGACCACAAAAGCCTCATCTCTCTGAGAATAGAAAAAAATAGCAATAAGAATGAGGAGAATGAACGAAAAACGAAAATAATAAAATAACAATAACAACTATAATAAAAAAAAGAAGATTAAGAATAAAAAGAACAAAAATAAGGGAAAAAAGTAATAATATATCTCTCTTGCTAATTGTCGTAGAATTATGAATGAAGGGTTAATTTTAGTGCATATTTTCCAACATTTTCAGCACAACAATGCAACAACAATACAGGAAAGAATAAGAATAAGAGAAATAAGCCCTCCCAACACCTTGTTCTCCGCTCTTGACCAATCAGCTGACGGCGGGATCAGCAAGGTTAAGCAGGGGGTCCGGGCAGAACTTGGATGGGTGACCGCACAAGCCTCATCTCTCTAAAAGTAGGATAAATAAGAATAAGATAAGGAAGAATAATAAAAAAAAATGAAAATAATAAAGATAACAATATTAATTATGACAAGAATAAGAAAAAAATAGAATAAAAAGAATGAAAAAAATAAGAATATCACAACTTTCTTGCTAATTGTCTTAGAATTTTAAATGACATGTCAGTTCTGCTGTATATTTTCCAAGATTTGTTATGAATGAGGGAAGAAAGAATAAGAATAAGAATAAGAATAAGAACAAAATGAATTAGACTAACAATAATGATCACATCTTTCATGCGGTGACTGCGTGGGCGATGAGCCTCACTGGACGTTTCTGACCAATCACAAGGCAGGGTTGGAGTCGTCGGGCCCACCCGATTCATATATAAAGGGATTTTGTGGGAAGCGCGGGCAGACTCAGCTGAGTGTTCGTTGTGAGTTGTTGTTACCACAACTATGGCACGTACCAAGCAAACGGCTCGCAAGTCCACTGGTGGCAAGGCGCCCCGCAAGCAGCTTGCTACAAAGGCAGCTCGCAAGTCTGCTCCAGCCACTGGAGGTGTCAAGAAACCCCACCGTTACAGGCCTGGAACCGTTGCTCTCCGTGAGATCCGCCGTTATCAGAAGAGCACTGAGCTGCTTATCAGGAAACTGCCTTTCCAGCGCCTGGTGCGTGAAATTGCTCAGGATTTCAAGACTGACCTCCGCTTCCAGTCCTCTGCTGTCATGGCTCTCCAGGAAGCTTCCGAGGCTTACCTCGTGGGTCTGTTTGAGGATACCAACCTGTGCGCCATCCATGCCAAGCGCGTGACTATCATGCCAAAGGACATCCAACTGGCTCGTCGCATCCGTGGCGAGCGTGCCTAAGAAGTCATCCACGAATGATCTTCATAACAGCAATATCTAGGCCCTTTTTAGGGCCAAACATCTCTTTCATTAAAGAATTTTCATAGACAATCTGTTTGGTTTTGTGGAAGAAAATATTTATTTTCCATCTTTCAGTATCAGGTATCGACTTTCAACTCAATATCCTTCCCCCCTTTTTTTTTTTTTATATTATTATTATTATTCCCTCTTCCATGGCCATATCTCTTTCACTTGGGAGAATTTTTATCTTTCTTTATCTCTATTTTTTTTTTATCTTTTCTTTATCTCCACAGAATAATAATCACGATAATAATAAGCATAATAATAATAATAATAATAATAATAATAATAATAATAATAATAATAATAATAATGATACAATAATTATTATAATAATAATCATAATAAAAACAACAATATTAATATTATTAATAATGATAATAATAATAATAATAATAATAATAATAATAATAATAATAATAATAAAAATAATAATAATAATAATATTAATAATAATAACAATAATTATAATAATAATGCATTTGTCTATATCGTATCTTTTTTCCTTTTCAAGTGTGGCTCCAATGGAGCCGGGTATTATTTTATACTGGCAGCAGTATACTGGCCGCCTGTTTACTTGGAGGAGGTATACTTGGTAACAGCCTTGGTGCCTTCAGAAACAGCGTGTTTTGCCAGTTCACCAGGCAGAAGAAGACGGACAGCGGTCTGGATTTCCCGGCTGGTGATGGTGGAGCGCTTGTTATAGTGTGCCAGGCGGGATGCCTCGGCAGCGATGCGCTCGAAAATGTCATTCACGAACGAGTTCATGATTGACATGGCCTTGGAGGACACGCCAGTGTCTGGGTGGACTTGCTTGAGCACCTTGTAGATGTAGATGGAGTAGCTCTCCTTCCTCCTGCGCTTCTTCTTCTTGTCGCCCTTGGCAATGGCCTTCTGTGCCTTGCCAGCTTTCTTGGCAGCCTTTCCTGATGCTTTGGGAGGCATAGTGTCGCCGTACTGCTGTGAGAACGAGTGTGCGTTTTCAAGTTTCAAGTTTCAAGTTTTTATTTAGAAAAAGGGGGGTGTTACAAGAAGGGGCAGTGTGTGTACCAAGACTGGTACACAGGGAAGAAAAAGTGAGGAGAAATAGAAGTACAGTGGGAGAAAAAAAGTTGCCGGGCGGTCAGGCTTGCTACTGTAAAGTAATGAGTGTCACAGGGCAGTACAAGAGCGATTTGTAGGGTGGAAACCGGAGTCCCCGGAGGAAAACCACCCGCACTGCTGTGAGATAGAATAGAGTGGGGGAGGGTTACATATAATATTTACATAACATTTACAAGTACGTTGCAATGACATAAAATATTTACAGAACATGAGTTCTTGGTGGAAACCTGAGTTAGCAGGTGAGTCGTAAAGGGCAACTAGAAGACACACATAAAGTAGATTGTTTGGAGAAGGCGGTGCAAGAAGAGGATGGTAAGAGAGATGCACTAGCTTAAGAGAGGTGAAGTTAGGGGGACGAAGGTAGAAGGGAGGAAACATCGAGAGGAGGAAAAAAGAATGCAGAGGGACACAGTAGAACCGTTAAGGAGTACATAATGCTTAAGAAGAAATAAGACACGAGGGAGCAAAAATTGTCACAATAGCTTGTACAAAATAAACATGAGAGTCAAATGCAGAGGGACACAGTAGAAACGTTAAGGAGTACATAATGCTTAAGAAGAAATAAGACACGAGGGAGCAAAAATCGTCACAATATCACGTACAAAATAAACATGAGAGTCACAGAACACGCGTGGATGTTCACTGTGCACTGTAACGATACACTCGATTATTTCGGGAGTCCTGCGACGGGGGAGAGGGTGGTGGGCAGGTGTCTTGGGCGCGGGTCGATGTCGGAGGTTCTAGGAGTCGCTGTCGGTGGTTCGGGGGGGAGTTCAAAGGGGAGGCCTTCGGCGACGCCTGCGGCGCCGTCAGCCCCAGCCAACCCCTCAGCTGTGCGTTTCCCGAACTCGGTCCCGCTGCCGGGGGCTGAGCAGGCTACCCCGGAGGACGATTACCCCTCGCCAGGACGTCGGCCGGTCCCTCGGCGACTCGGGGCGCGGGGGGGCGAGGGGAAGTTCGCGATGCTGGAACCACCACTGGGTATGCCGTCGGTGTCGCCGGGGGCGTCATCAGGCCTGGCAGATCTCTTAGTGGCTAGCTGCAGTCCACCACTGTCGTCACGGTACCTCTACTCTCAGAAGGAGAAGGACAGATGCTCGCTCTCTCTCAGTCAGCAGTCGGTGATGATAATGGCGTGATCTGCGGACAAATTATCTAGCAGTAAAAGAGTGCTTGGGGGGAGAGTGACTAATTTCTAGTAGTGATACAGGTAGATTGTGAATTTAATAGGGGAATGAGTTACGGAAATATAACATTCACCTGTATCGGGGTTCGGGAGGCGGGTCTTGCACTCGGCGAAGACTCCTGGGGAACCCGGCGTGTTCCCGGGGTAGAGCCTCGTCGTGCTGTGTCCTCAGCGCCTGGAACTGATCCCATTCCTCGGCATCCATCTGTTCCCAAACCCTGGCGGCCATATCGTGAAGGCGGACGTTCAGGGCTGGGAGGGATGCGGCTTCGTGAAGAGCAGCCGAGGTGACAAAGTCGTCCCATCTGGTGCCGAAGGCGAACCTCAGGGCGTTGTTCTGGACCCGCTGAAGCTTGCTGATGGCTGTTTTAGAGAGAGCATGCAAGGGAATAGGTGGATAAGTTAGAATGGGCAAAATCAAAGCCTTTATTAGGTGGAGCTTGAGACCAGTGGTCAGATCCCTGAAGCGGTACAGCCTGGTGAGGGCCGACTTCGCTTTTGCCACTCTCTGGGACACGTGTGAAGTGTACCCAGTTGTGGATATGGAGAGCCCCAGGAGGGTGCCCCTGGGGCTAAACTCAACCTCATCCCCATCCACTAGCAGTGGGGCGGGGGTCTTTGTGGCGAGGGGGACGACCTTAAACTTGGCCAGGTTTGTCCTGATCCTCCACTCCCTCTCGAAGGCATTGATGCGGGCGATCTCTCTGGCAGTGCGGGCGTTCGTCATCAAGCTGGAGCGACCTGGGTGGAAAATAATCTGGGAGACATCGTCAGCATACAGTAAATTGATACCAGCCTCTGAGGCTGGACAATCGCTGGTATAAATGCTGTACAGGGTGGGCGACAGCACACTGCCCTGCGGAACTCCTGTGGCGAGGGGAAAAGCTGGACCGAGGTGGCCCCCTACCCTCACCCTCGCCGTCCTGTCGTCCAGGAAGTCACAGAGAAGGCGCTCAACCGGTGCAGGCAGCCCCAGGTGAAGGAGCTTGTACTTCAGCCCAAGGTGCCAGACACGGTCAAACGCCTTACTCACGTCCCGCAGCACCAAGTTACAGCGGTACCTATTGGCCTGGTGTATGGCGATGGTCTCGGTTGCCAGAGCGATGGCATGGACAGTGCCCCTGCCGCTCCGGAAACCATACTGCGCTGGGTGTAGATGGTTTCCCGTCTCCAGATAGGTGCGCAGCCGAGCGGAGACAACCCTCTCCAGCAGCTTCCCCGGTACCTCCAGCAGGGAGATGGGGCGGTAGTTCTCCGGACGAGTCGGAGTCTTGCCGGCCTTAGGAATCATCCTCATCTCCGCCTGCTTGAATCCGTCCGGGAAATATCCTGCTGAGAGCGCCGCATTGAAGATTGCCCTTAATCTGGCTAGCGCCGAAGCTGGAAGATAAGAGAGTATAGTCTTGTTTATCTTGCTGCCGCCAGGGCTAGTCGGCTTGCCACATTTGATCGCGGCAGCCATCTCCTGAGCGGAAATAAAACAGTCCAGTGGGGAGGTACCTGTGAGACGGGCAGGATCAGCAGAGTCGAACGGGTAGGTTCTGTACACGGCATGTGCCATGTAATCCAGCACATGGTCATTGTCGTCAAAGTCGTCGTCGTAGTCCTCTCTGTACACACGGTCCCAAATGGACGTGAAAAGGTGTTCTTTTTCCTCGTTCGTGAACTTCTTGTCACCTGTAATGTCTATTAGGTACGCGTCTGGTCCTGTCGTTCTACCTGAGAGACACTTGATTTCTCTCCAAAACTTCCTGGGATCACGGTGGTTGGCAGCTAAGCTTGCCAACTTCCTCCCCCAGTGCGTCCTAGCTTCTGTTTGTCGCGAGTCGTGCAGTATAGCTTTAACATGTCTGTACTGCCTGTACTCATCGTAAGTCCAGCCTCTCTGGCTCGCTCTGTCACGTAGCGCCTGGAATTGAATCCGCAGCAGCTGCGTCGTTCGGGAGGGTCTTGGGGCGGACCTAATTTTGTGGGAGGTCAGGGGTATGTGTCTGTCAGCAGTGGTCTTGACTGTGGTCATCCATGTCTCTAGTGCTGCGTCAATGTCCTCCAGGGTGCCGTAGGTCACGTCTGGTAGGTCTGTCATCTGTAGGGCGTCGTCCTCAGAAAACGCGTCCCAGTTTACTCTTTTATAGTTATACCTCCTGACACTAGGGATGAGGAGCGGGGAGGTGGAAATATCGAGGATAGTAGGTATGTGGTCACTAGTCGTCAGAGGTCCAGGCGTGAAGGAGTAATGAAGAAAATTCACCCTGTTAGTTAGAGCTATGTCAGGAGTTGAGGCAGTCCGAAAATCAAAGTAGGTGGGAAAGAAAGGGCCGATATGGAGTGCAGTCTGTCGTCGAAGATAGTCTACTATGTCTCTCCCTACCTGGTTGGAAGTAGTGTATCCTAAATAGGGATGTCGGGCGTTCAAGTCCCCGACAAGGAAAACAGGTGTCTGTCTGCGGAGGAGTCGGAGGAAGTCAGGATGGGGAAGGTAAGGTCTGCGGGGAGGGAGGTAGCTGGTGGCAATAAGGAGGGGTCCGTCTATTGTTTCAATTTCGATAGCTAACGTCTCCGACAAAAAGTCGCCATGGACTTTGTGTCGTGTGTGAGACTTTATAGCAATTGCCACTCCGTCATTTATTTCGTTACTGACGTTCTGTTGGTATATCCTAAATCCAGGGATCTTAAGTCTAGTCTCGTCGCGCAGTCCGTGGCTGTTGATGAGAACAACGTCAGGGTCAAATTGTCTATATGTGTTAGTAAGGTCAAACTTACGTGTGTCCCAATGGAGTACATTGTGCTGGATTACTCGGAGACGGGGCATTATTCGCGTGTTACAGACAGCCTACCGGGGAGTAAGTCCGCCACAATTTGCCGGGGAGCCTTCTTTGCGCGTTCGTGGTCTTCGGTGGAGTAGATGGTCCAGTCCGTGAGGGAGTCTAGGTTCTCCTTCACGTGGTCTAAGACCGCTTCCTCCGCTCCTGAAGGCCCAGTGTGGCAGAGTACCAGTGCCCCATGACGGAGAGCATGGTTGAACTCCCTCCGGGTGTTGGGGGTCTTCCTCTTATCTGTCTTGGCCATGAAGCCAAACCTGATGACCTCGACGTCGTTTTGCTGGTCGTCCTCGTCCTCAGAGTCCTCTGAGGCTGAGGAGGCAGCGGAAGCGGAGTCTTCTGTGGCGCCTTGGGCGGTGGTGGAAGGTGTGGAGACTGGAGGTGCTGTGGGAGCGGCCAGGGAGGTCGCAAGGGAGACAGCCCTGGCGAAGGCATCCGGAGCTTGAAGAGGTGGCGGTGGAGGAAGCTTCACGTTGGGCAGACCATTCTCGGCAAGACTCGCTGAGAGAGTCTGTTGGAAGCACCCTGGAGAGGCCACATTGGAAAGATGTGCGTGAAGCAAGCACATCAATCCGGTCAGCGACTTGGTGGGGTCGATAGGTCCAAGGTTGGGGGGTTGGGGTGTGGCCGGGAGCGAGGCAGACGTCGTCTGAGCGAATGATACGCCTGGCTTGGTGCGAGCCTGGCGCATCGCCTCCTCCTTCTTCTTCAGGGCCTCCTTGCGGGTGGGACACCGCATGGCTCTGGCGCTGTGGTCCCCTCCGCAGTTGAGGCATGATTTTGTTGTGGCAGAACAGTTCCTGAAGGTGTGTTCCCGGCTGCCGCACTCAGAACACCGGACGTAATCCGCTGGGTGGGGGCAGCTCCTGGTGTGGTGTTCTTCCACGGCGTTGCACCTATTACAGGTCAGGAGAGGTGTGTATGTCTCCTGCCGCAACTGGTGCCCTGGCACGTGGATACAAAAAAGGTGCAAGCCTTCTGTCAGAGCCTTCGTGGCCATATCTGCACGCGTGAAGGTTATCTTCATGGTGGGTGAGCGAGGGAACTTGAAAACACCCTCCACGGCGGCCCAATCATGCTGGCTTCCTACTTCGTCGGCGATTTCCTCCGCCGTGTGCTCATATATAAGTTCGTCCAGTCCTGAGCAGATCACCGTGCGCTGTGCTCGGAGCTCAGGGGGCAACAGGGGGGTGAATCCATCACCAGACAGTCGAGCAGGCATGCCATCCTGGAAGATAGCATCGGCGTCCTTGTCTGTGGGTGTGAGAACCACCACAGCGTCACTGGCCGGTATAAGCCTAGTAACCTTGATGGTCGGGGCCAGGAGGGCGAGGAGGCGCCGGCGCACCCCAATGTCTCTGGGGTTGGGGTGTTTTATTCTGACTCGGCCCATGATGCCGGTCAGAGCCTGCGCAGCAGCCGCCTAAAAACGGGCTGGTCACCCATGCCCCGTGGCGAGGATTCCTTACGCCGGGGCACAGCACTGCACACTTGGTGTGCACTAACGCAGCCGGAGCTGCGTAAGAAGCACTGCACTGGGCACACAACACTAATACTTCACCAAGGTCTTGCTGCACAGCACTAACACACACACTGTTGGGGCTAATCCTAGGCACTGGGGGGAGCGGGCGGTCACCCGTCCAGCGCCTGACCGGAGTCGAAGCTTAACCCTGCATACGCACACTCGGGAGAACACTGCACTGGGGGCACACTTCACTTCACTACACAGACACTCGCTCACTTCGCAAACACTTCACTACAGTTTATCCATGCAAAACAATACACCCGCACTGTATGGAATGTCCTGGATGCTGGGGCATTCTATGGAGGGAGCACAACACTGGGGAACACTGTTGGTACACTGGGGAACACTGAAGCGAAAGACCGCTGAAGAGCAAACACTGTGCACTGGAGTTTGAGTCCAGGTCGCTGAAGGAATAAATCCGGAGCACTGGGGGTCGTGGAGTGTTTCTTGGTGGAGGAGGAAGGAAACCTGGATATCAGGGTCGCAGAGGCGCAGCGATGTGCCCAAGTGAAGCCTGAGCACTGCAGAGATGAACCCTGCCTCTCCCGCACTCAGTCACGCACTGAGTCAAGTGGAAGAGATGTGTGTAGTCTTCACTCCACGAGGTCTAGTTGCCTAGTGAGCCGCACAAGGCTGAAAGTGGGGCGGGCGGCCGGTCGCTGATTGGCTGAAAGCAATGCTCTCAGCCGAGTGCGAACAGCAAGAGGACTGGCCGAGGATTGTTCTTGTCCTACGGACAAGAACAGCTGGGCGGACGACAGGAGTGCGGTGCAAGACGTCTGTACTCCACGGCGGCTGAGTGGTCTCTGTGTGTGTGCGTTTTCTCAGTTGAAAAGTGGTATATATATTAGCGTGCCTACTCAGGATCAGGAGTCGCCACCTCAGCGAGCGTCCTGATTGGTCCAGACGCGCTCTGGGCCGATCTGATCTCGCGTATATATAGCCGTTTTTCCCAAAATTCACTACTTGCTCGCAGAGCTACCGACGAGGTTAGAGTACTCGCGCTCCTCATTTATCACCAACAACAACAACTACTACTACTACTACTACTACCACAACATCCATTATCATGTCTGGACGCGGCAAGGGAGGAAAGGTGAAGGGAA
>NW_026973795.1:75000-82500 GCF_035594125.1 Scylla paramamosain | reverse complement strand
CCTCCCTCTCCTCCACCCTCTGACAACTTCATGCCACCTATTAAAATTCTTCGCAATGATGTTTTCCATGCCCTCGCTGGCCTAAACCCTCGGAAGGCTTATGGACCGGATGGGGTCCCTCCTATTGTTCTCCGAAACAATGCCTCCATGCTTGCACCTTGCCTATTCAAATTCTTTCAGCTCTGTCTGTCAACACTACCTTTCCTTCTTGCTGGAAGTTTACTTACATTCAACCTGTTCCTAAAAAGGGTGACCGTTCTAATCCCTCAAACTACCATCCTATTGCTTTAATTTCCTGCCTATCTAAAGTTTTTGAATCTATCTTCAACAGGAAGATTCTTAAACATCTATCACTCCACAACCTTCTATCTGATCGCCAGTATGGGTTCCGTCAAGGCCGCTCTACTGGTGATCTTCTGGCTTTCCTTACTGAGTCTTGGTCATCCTCTTTTAGAGATTTTGGTGAAACTTTTGCTGTTGCCTTGGACATAATTATCAAAAGCTTTTGATAGAGTCTGGCACAAAGCTTTGATTTCCAAACTACCCTCCTACGGTTTCTATCCTTCTCTCTGTTTACTTCATCTCAAGTTTCCTTTTTGACCGTTCTATTGCTGCTGTGGTAGACGGTCACTGTTCTTCTCCTAAATCAATTAACAGTGGTGTTCCTCAGGGTTCTGTCCTGTCACCCACTCTCTTCTTATTATTCATTAATGATCTTCTAAACCAAACTTCTTGTCCTATCCACTCCTACGCTGAAGATACCACCCTGCACTTTTCCACGTCTTTTCATAGACGTCCAACCCTTCAGGAGGTAAACATATCACGCAGGGAAGCCACAGAACGCCTGACTTCTGATCTTTCTAAAATTTCTCATTGGGGCAGAACAAACTTGATATTGTTCAATGCCTCAAAAAATCAATTCCTCCATCTATCAACTCGACACAACCTTCCAGACAACTATCCCCTCTTCTTCAATGACACTCAACTGTCCCCCTCTTCTACATTGAACATCCTCGGTCTGTCCTTTACTTATAATCTGAACTGGAAACTTCACATCTCATCTCTAGCTAAAACAGCTTTTATGAAGTTAGGTGTTCTGAGACGTCTCCGCCAGTTTTTCTCACCCCCCCAGCTGCTAACTCTGTACAAGGGCCTTATCCGTCCATGTATGGAGTATGCTTCACATGTCTGAGGGGGGGTTCCACTCATACTGCTTTTCTAGACAGGGTGGAATCAAAAGCTTTTCGTCTCATCAACTCCTCTCCTCTAACTGACTGTCTTCAGCTTCTCTCTCACCGCCGCAATGTTGCATATCTAGCTGTCTTCTACCGCTATTTTCATGCTAACTGCTCTTCTGATCTTGCTAACTGCATGCCTCCCCTCCTTCCGTGGCCTCGCTGCACAAGACTTTCTTCTTTCTCTCACCTCTATTCTGTCCACTTCTCTAACGCAAGAGTTAACTAGTATTCTCAATCATTCATCCCTTTCTCTGGTAAACTCTGGAACTCCCTGCCTGCTTCCGTATTTCCACCTTCCTATGACTTGAATTCCTTCAAGAGGGAGGTTTCAAGACACTTATTCATCATTTTTTGACCACTGCTTTGACCCCTGTATGGGACTGGCATTTCAGTGGGCATTTTTTTTATTACATTTTTGTTGCCCTTGGCCAGTGTCCTTCCTACATAAAAAAAAAAAATAAAATAGTAGTAGTAGTAGCAGAAGTAGTAGTAGTAGTAGTAGTAGTAGTAATGCTATTTTTCATATATTTAGTAATTTTTTTTTTTCATATTATTATTTATATTTATATTTTTTGTTTTGTTTTGACATTCATACGAATGCTATAAAGGTGAAGCATAGAAATTTATTTGATTGATTAATTAATTTATATATCTATTTATTTTGATTTTTTAAATTAATTAATTTATTTATTTTTATTATTATTATTTTTTTTTTTTATGTCTCTATGATAAGCAAAGCATTATAGAATTTATGAAAGCACATATCCTCTAGAGTCTTGCCCTACAAAAGATTCTGTAAAGTAAAAAATAAAGGGAATAAGTGTCAGTGACGTTTGATGAATAGAGGAAGGCGTGGCAGAAATTACCATAAAACGTATATAAATGAAAATTTATCTTCCTCGTATTTTCCAACTTGCGTTTGCTTCTTGAAAATTTAACTGGGTGGGTCATATAGCAGACATATTGTTCTTTCCTCCATTGTAGTTTGTTTCCAGCAAGCCCCCTAAATAAAGTTTCTGTTTTTTTTTTTTTTTTTTTTTTTTTAAAGAAATGAGGAATTACATTCTAACGCTGATCACTGAGCGGAGCGTAGACGAGCTGCTATCCTCAAGGACGTTACCTCTCTCTCTCTCTCTCTCTCTCTCTAAATAAGACTTTAAATAAAAAGAATATATATATATATATATATATATATATATATATATATATATATATATATATATATATATATATATATATATATATATATATATATATATATATATATATATATATATATATATATATATATATATATATTAAAAGACAATGAATATCCTCTGGGGAAGGGGTGACAATCCTTATTTAACCCTTAATTTCAGTTGAATTTTGACAAGTCTACGTTAAAATGTTTCCATTTTTCTGCAGTGATAAAGAAACGTAGAGGGGTAGCTAATATATTTAATTGTTAATTGTATCTTTTTTTCTTTCTTTTTTTCATTTATTCTTTTATTAATTTTTCTTTTCATTGCTTAATTATGCATTATGCCGACACTGAAGGTTACAATTGCAGATATTGCAAGTATTTTTGACACAATACAAGTACATCCAGCTAAACTATTGCTACAGTATAGAGAGAGTATTTCGATTACATACCTTATTCTTCATCTTCTTTTCTTCTTTTTTTTTTTTTTTAATAAATATAATAATAAATAAATAAGTAAATAGGTATTGTCAAATGAAATCGTCGAGATTACGCAGGGGTTTCGGGCAATACTTGGATGGGTGACTACACAAGCCTCATCTGTCTGAAAAAAAAAAAAAATAAATAAAAAAAATAAGAATAAGAATAGGGAGAATGAACGAAAATTTTAAGTAATAAAGATAACAGTAAGAATTATTATAACAAGAATAAGAAAAATTACAATAAAGGAATATAAAAAAAAAGAAAGAAAGCATCCCATGTCTTTCTTCCTAATTGTCATAGAAGGGTGAATTCTTTTGTATATTTTCCAACATTTCCAATACAACGATATGAATGGGGGAAGAAAGAATAAGAATAATAGAAAGAAGGCCTCCCAACACCTAGTTCTCCGGTCTTGGCCAATTAGCTAACGGCGGGATCAGCGCAGTTAAGCAGGGGGTCCGGGAAGAACTTGGATGGGTGACCACAAAAGCCTCATCTCTCTGAGAATAGAAAAAAATAGCAATAAGAATGAGGAGAATGAACGAAAAACGAAAATAATAAAATAACAATAACAACTATAATAAAAAAAAGAAGATTAAGAATAAAAAGAACAAAAATAAGGGAAAAAAGTAATAATATATCTCTCTTGCTAATTGTCGTAGAATTATGAATGAAGGGTTAATTTTAGTGCATATTTTCCAACATTTTCAGCACAACAATGCAACAACAATACAGGAAAGAATAAGAATAAGAGAAATAAGCCCTCCCAACACCTTGTTCTCCGCTCTTGACCAATCAGCTGACGGCGGGATCAGCAAGGTTAAGCAGGGGGTCCGGGCAGAACTTGGATGGGTGACCGCACAAGCCTCATCTCTCTAAAAGTAGGATAAATAAGAATAAGATAAGGAAGAATAATAAAAAAAAATGAAAATAATAAAGATAACAATATTAATTATGACAAGAATAAGAAAAAAATAGAATAAAAAGAATGAAAAAAATAAGAATATCACAACTTTCTTGCTAATTGTCTTAGAATTTTAAATGACATGTCAGTTCTGCTGTATATTTTCCAAGATTTGTTATGAATGAGGGAAGAAAGAATAAGAATAAGAATAAGAATAAGAACAAAATGAATTAGACTAACAATAATGATCACATCTTTCATGCGGTGACTGCGTGGGCGATGAGCCTCACTGGACGTTTCTGACCAATCACAAGGCAGGGTTGGAGTCGTCGGGCCCACCCGATTCATATATAAAGGGATTTTGTGGGAAGCGCGGGCAGACTCAGCTGAGTGTTCGTTGTGAGTTGTTGTTACCACAACTATGGCACGTACCAAGCAAACGGCTCGCAAGTCCACTGGTGGCAAGGCGCCCCGCAAGCAGCTTGCTACAAAGGCAGCTCGCAAGTCTGCTCCAGCCACTGGAGGTGTCAAGAAACCCCACCGTTACAGGCCTGGAACCGTTGCTCTCCGTGAGATCCGCCGTTATCAGAAGAGCACTGAGCTGCTTATCAGGAAACTGCCTTTCCAGCGCCTGGTGCGTGAAATTGCTCAGGATTTCAAGACTGACCTCCGCTTCCAGTCCTCTGCTGTCATGGCTCTCCAGGAAGCTTCCGAGGCTTACCTCGTGGGTCTGTTTGAGGATACCAACCTGTGCGCCATCCATGCCAAGCGCGTGACTATCATGCCAAAGGACATCCAACTGGCTCGTCGCATCCGTGGCGAGCGTGCCTAAGAAGTCATCCACGAATGATCTTCATAACAGCAATATCTAGGCCCTTTTTAGGGCCAAACATCTCTTTCATTAAAGAATTTTCATAGACAATCTGTTTGGTTTTGTGGAAGAAAATATTTATTTTCCATCTTTCAGTATCAGGTATCGACTTTCAACTCAATATCCTTCCCCCCTTTTTTTTTTTTTATATTATTATTATTATTCCCTCTTCCATGGCCATATCTCTTTCACTTGGGAGAATTTTTATCTTTCTTTATCTCTATTTTTTTTTTATCTTTTCTTTATCTCCACAGAATAATAATCACGATAATAATAAGCATAATAATAATAATAATAATAATAATAATAATAATAATAATAATAATAATAATGATACAATAATTATTATAATAATAATCATAATAAAAACAACAATATTAATATTATTAATAATGATAATAATAATAATAATAATAATAATAATAATAATAATAATAATAATAAAAATAATAATAATAATAATATTAATAATAATAACAATAATTATAATAATAATGCATTTGTCTATATCGTATCTTTTTTCCTTTTCAAGTGTGGCTCCAATGGAGCCGGGTATTATTTTATACTGGCAGCAGTATACTGGCCGCCTGTTTACTTGGAGGAGGTATACTTGGTAACAGCCTTGGTGCCTTCAGAAACAGCGTGTTTTGCCAGTTCACCAGGCAGAAGAAGACGGACAGCGGTCTGGATTTCCCGGCTGGTGATGGTGGAGCGCTTGTTATAGTGTGCCAGGCGGGATGCCTCGGCAGCGATGCGCTCGAAAATGTCATTCACGAACGAGTTCATGATTGACATGGCCTTGGAGGACACGCCAGTGTCTGGGTGGACTTGCTTGAGCACCTTGTAGATGTAGATGGAGTAGCTCTCCTTCCTCCTGCGCTTCTTCTTCTTGTCGCCCTTGGCAATGGCCTTCTGTGCCTTGCCAGCTTTCTTGGCAGCCTTTCCTGATGCTTTGGGAGGCATAGTGTCGCCGTACTGCTGTGAGAACGAGTGTGCGTTTTCTCAGTTGAAAAGTGGTATATATATTAGCGTGCCTACTCAGGATCAGGAGTCGCCACCTCAGCGAGCGTCCTGATTGGTCCAGACGCGCTCTGGGCCGATCTGATCTCGCGTATATATAGCCGTTTTTCCCAAAATTCACTACTTGCTCGCAGAGCTACCGACGAGGTTAGAGTACTCGCGCTCCTCATTTATCACCAACAACAACAACTACTACTACTACTACTACTACCACAACATCCATTATCATGTCTGGACGCGGCAAGGGAGGAAAGGTGAAGGGAAAGTCAAAGTCCCGTTCCAGTCGTGCTGGACTCCAGTTCCCGGTCGGCAGGATTCATCGCCTTCTAAGGAAAGGCAACTACGCCGAGCGCGTGGGTGCTGGTGCCCCCGTGTACCTTGCGGCAGTTATGGAGTACCTGGCTGCTGAAGTCCTTGAGCTTGCCGGCAATGCCGCCCGTGACAACAAGAAGACTCGCATCATCCCACGTCACCTGCAGCTGGCCATCCGCAACGACGAGGAACTTAACAAGCTCCTCTCCGGAGTCACCATTGCACAGGGTGGCGTGCTGCCCAACATTCAGGCCGTGCTCCTTCCCAAGAAGACTGAGAAGAAGTAAATAAAGGGCCTCCCTCCCCTTCAGCCAATATCACCATCAATCCGGCTCCTCTTCGGAGCCACACGTTCAAACGTCTAGAGAGTTGTGTAGACTATACTGGTATATCAATAATAAGCAAGTAGTGTATTTATTTTCGAGTTAGTTATTTGTTATTATTATTATTATTATTTAGTCAGGCACGCAAGTGACCGAGAATAAATATGTATACTATATTTCTACTAATGTACCTGCTGTGTGTCACAGTGGAGAGTTGATTAGATGTGTTGCCTATTGTGATATGTTGAGCGTCTTTTTCATCTCAATGTATATTTTGTTTTATGAGAAACTGAGAACGATGAGGGGCGTGATCATTGAAATAAGTCAATGATAATAATAATAATAATAATAATAATAATAATAATAATAATAATAATAATAATAATAATGATAATAATAATAATAATAATAATAATAATAATAATGATAATAATAATAATACTTGGAGAAGACCTGATGAAGTGAGAAAGATGGTTATAATTAATAATGGTTTCTTTTCTTAGCTCAGATAGTGATAGTGAACATGGTTATGAGAAAGTAGTAGTAATAATAGTAGTCTATGGTCCTTCTTTCTTTTCATGTTTGTGGACCTTAAAAAGGTCCGGGAGATGATGTTATTCAATGATGATAATGCAAGCTGAATAGCTGGCACCATCTCAATAATGGAGCGATTTAACCACCAAATCCGTACAGGGTACGGCCCTGACGCTTGAGGGCGTAGACAACGTCCATGGCAGTAACGGTCTTACGCTTGGCGTGCTCGGTATAGGTGACAGCATCCCTGATAACGTTCTCAAGGAACACCTTGAGCACCCCACGAGTCTCCTCGTAGATGAGACCAGAGATGCGCTTGACGCCACCTCGGCGAGCTAGACGACGGATAGCAGGCTTGGTGATTCCCTGGATGTTATCACGCAGAACCTTACGGTGACGCTTGGCGCCTCCCTTTCCAAGACCCTTGCCTCCCTTGCCGCGGCCAGTCATGGTGATGAGAGCTGCTAGTACGACGTCCGAACGGTCTAACAGGAAGCTCACGAATGTGCCTCAAAATTTTTGTCGCGCGGTATATATTGAGCCAGAGCGGTCGTGCGTGTAGTAAATTACTATTTTCCCTGTTTTTCTCACTTAATTTAACATTATCGGGTCATATGCATAGGTTTTCTGTT
>NW_026973795.1:60000-70000 GCF_035594125.1 Scylla paramamosain | reverse complement strand
ATTCATCATTTTTTGACCACTGCTTTGACCCCTGTATGGGACTGGCATTTCAGTGGGCATTTTTTTTATTACATTTTTGTTGCCCTTGGCCAGTGTCCTTCCTACATAAAAAAAAAAAAAAAAATAGTAGTAGTAGTAGCAGTAGTAGTAGTAGTAGTAGTAGTAGTAGTAATGCTATTTTTCATATATTTAGTAATTTTTTTTTTTCATATTATTATTTATATTTATATTTTTTGTTTTGTTTTGACATTCATACGAATGCTATAAAGGTGAAGCATAGAAATTTATTTGATTGATTAATTAATTTATATATCTATTTATTTTGATTTTTTAAATTAATTAATTTATTTATTTTTATTATTATTATTTTTTTTTTTTATGTCTCTATGATAAGCAAAGCATTATAGAATTTATGAAAGCACATATCCTCTAGAGTCTTGCCCTACAAAAGATTCTGTAAAGTAAAAAATAAAGGGAATAAGTGTCAGTGACGTTTGATGAATAGAGGAAGGCGTGGCAGAAATTACCATAAAACGTATATAAATGAAAATTTATCTTCCTCGTATTTTCCAACTTGCGTTTGCTTCTTGAAAATTTAACTGGGTGGGTCATATAGCAGACATATTGTTCTTTCCTCCATTGTAGTTTGTTTCCAGCAAGCCCCCTAAATAAAGTTTCTGTTTTTTTTTTTTTTTTTTTTTTTTTAAAGAAATGAGGAATTACATTCTAACGCTGATCACTGAGCGGAGCGTAGACGAGCTGCTATCCTCAAGGACGTTACCTCTCTCTCTCTCTCTCTCTCTCTCTAAATAAGACTTTAAATAAAAAGAATATATATATATATATATATATATATATATATATATATATATATATATATATATATATATATATATATATATATATATATATATATATATATATATATATATATATATATTAAAAGACAATGAATATCCACTGGGGAAGGGGTGACAATCCTTATTTAACCCTTAATTTCAGTTGAATTTTGACAAGTCTACGTTAAAATGTTTCCATTTTTCTGCAGTGATAAAGAAACGTAGAGGGGTAGCTAATATATTTAATTGTTAATTGTATCTTTTTTTCTTTCTTTTTTTCATTTATTCTTTTATTAATTTTTCTTTTCATTGCTTAATTATGCATTATGCCGACACTGCAGGTTACAATTGCAGATATTGCAAGTATTTTTGACACAATACAAGTACATCCAGCTAAACTATTGCTACAGTATAGAGAGAGTATTTCGATTACATACCTTATTCTTCATCTTCTTTTCTTCTTTTTTTTTTTTAATAAATATAATAATAAATAAATAAGTAAATAGGTATTGTCAAATGAAATCGTCGAGATTACGCAGGGGTTTCGGGCAATACTTGGATGGGTGACTACACAAGCCTCATCTGTCTGAAAAAAAATAAATAAATAAAAAAAATAAGAATAAGAATAGGGAGAATGAACGAAAATTTTAAGTAATAAAGATAACAGTAAGAATTATTATAACAAGAATAAGAAAAATTACAATAAAGGAATATAAAAAAAAAGAAAGAAAGCATCCCATGTCTTTCTTCGTAATTGTCATAGAAGGGTGAATTCTTTTGTATATTTTCCAACATTTCCAATACAACGATATGAATGGGGGAAGAAAGAATAAGAATAATAGAAAGAAGGCCTCCCAACACCTAGTTCTCCGGTCTTGGCCAATTAGCTAACGGCGGGATCAGCGCAGTTAAGCAGGGGGTCCGGGAAGAACTTGGATGGGTGACCACAAAAGCCTCATCTCTCTGAGAATAGAAAAAAATAGCAATAAGAATGAGGAGAATGAACGAAAAACGAAAATAATAAAATAACAATAACAACTATAATAAAAAAAAGAAGATTAAGAATAAAAAGAACAAAAATAAGGGAAAAAAGTAATAATATATCTCTCTTGCTAATTGTCGTAGAATTATGAATGAAGGGTTAATTTTAGTGCATATTTTCCAACATTTTCAGCACAACAATGCAACAACAATACAGGAAAGAATAAGAATAAGAGAAATAAGCCCTCCCAACACCTTGTTCTCCGCTCTTGACCAATCAGCTGACGGCGGGATCAGCAAGGTTAAGCAGGGGGTCCGGGCAGAACTTGGATGGGTGACCGCACAAGCCTCATCTCTCTAAAAGTAGGATAAATAAGAATAAGATAAGGAAGAATAATAAAAAAAAATGAAAATAATAAAGATAACAATATTAATTATGACAAGAATAAGAAAAAAATAGAATAAAAAGAATGAAAAAAATAAGAATATCACAACTTTCTTGCTAATTGTCTTAGAATTTTAAATGACATGTCAGTTCTGCTGTATATTTTCCAAGATTTGTTATGAATGAGGGAAGAAAGAATAAGAATAAGAATAAGAATAAGAACAAAATGAATTAGACTAACAATAATGATCACATCTTTCATGCGGTGACTGCGTGGGCGATGAGCCTCACTGGACGTTTCTGACCAATCACAAGGCAGGGTTGGAGTCGTCGGGCCCACCCGATTCATATATAAAGGGATTTTGTGGGAAGCGCGGGCAGACTCAGCTGAGTGTTCGTTGTGAGTTGTTGTTACCACAACTATGGCACGTACCAAGCAAACGGCTCGCAAGTCCACTGGTGGCAAGGCGCCCCGCAAGCAGCTTGCTACAAAGGCAGCTCGCAAGTCTGCTCCAGCCACTGGAGGTGTCAAGAAACCCCACCGTTACAGGCCTGGAACCGTTGCTCTCCGTGAGATCCGCCGTTATCAGAAGAGCACTGAGCTGCTTATCAGGAAACTGCCTTTCCAGCGCCTGGTGCGTGAAATTGCTCAGGATTTCAAGACTGACCTCCGCTTCCAGTCCTCTGCTGTCATGGCTCTCCAGGAAGCTTCCGAGGCTTACCTCGTGGGTCTGTTTGAGGATACCAACCTGTGCGCCATCCATGCCAAGCGCGTGACTATCATGCCAAAGGACATCCAACTGGCTCGTCGCATCCGTGGCGAGCGTGCCTAAGAAGTCATCCACGAATGATCTTCATAACAGCAATATCTAGGCCCTTTTTAGGGCCAAACATCTCTTTCATTAAAGAATTTTCATAGACAATCTGTTTGGTTTTGTGGAAGAAAATATTTATTTTCCATCTTTCAGTATCAGGTATCGACTTTCAACTCAATATCCTTCCCCCCTTTTTTTTTTTTTATATTATTATTATTATTCCCTCTTCCATGGCCATATCTCTTTCACTTGGGAGAATTTTTATCTTTCTTTATCTCTATTTTTTTTTTATCTTTTCTTTATCTCCACAGAATAATAATCACGATAATAATAAGCATAATAATAATAATAATAATAATAATAATAATAATAATAATAATAATAATGATACAATAATTATTATAATAATAATCATAATAAAAACAACAATATTAATATTATTAATAATGATAATAATAATAATAATAATAATAATAATAATAATAATAAAAATAATAATAATAATAATATTAATAATAATAACAATAATTATAATAATAATGCATTTGTCTATATCGTATCTTTTTTCCTTTTCAAGTGTGGCTCCAATGGAGCCGGGTATTATTTTATACTGGCAGCAGTATACTGGCCGCCTGTTTACTTGGAGGAGGTATACTTGGTAACAGCCTTGGTGCCTTCAGAAACAGCGTGTTTTGCCAGTTCACCAGGCAGAAGAAGACGGACAGCGGTCTGGATTTCCCGGCTGGTGATGGTGGAGCGCTTGTTATAGTGTGCCAGGCGGGATGCCTCGGCAGCGATGCGCTCGAAAATGTCATTCACGAACGAGTTCATGATTGACATGGCCTTGGAGGACACGCCAGTGTCTGGGTGGACTTGCTTGAGCACCTTGTAGATGTAGATGGAGTAGCTCTCCTTCCTCCTGCGCTTCTTCTTCTTGTCGCCCTTGGCAATGGCCTTCTGTGCCTTGCCAGCTTTCTTGGCAGCCTTTCCTGATGCTTTGGGAGGCATAGTGTCGCCGTACTGCTGTGAGAACGAGTGTGCGTTTTCAAAGTTTCAAAGTTTCAAAGTTTATTGAGTAAAGTTGGGGGAGATACAAAATAGGGGGGGGGGGGGAAGTACAGAGTAAGAGATACAGAAATAAGTCAAAGTACAAAAGTTGCCGGGCGATCCGACCTGCTATTATTATACATATTAGAAACTATATTTAATATGAAAGTTTACATGTTGTTTGAAGCTTATATGGGGGTATTTATTTCTTTACATATTGTATATATCCTTAAAGTAACATATTTATATTGTGAGATGATGTAGTATGTTTATTTACAATGGGAAATAAATTTCTTAATTTTTACATAATGCATTTTTACATTAATACATAATAGACTTATTTGTAAAGTGGTTCCGGGTTAGGGGTCCGTTCCAGCGCCCACAAGCTTCTGGGAAACCATGAGTGCTGCGACTGTGGCGCTGCTTCATGGAGCTGTCTCAGGGTCCGGTACTGCTCCCAGTCCTCCTCGGCCATGCGCTGCCACATCTGTGCCGCTTGTTGGTGTAGACGTATGTTGACCGGGGGGGTGTCTGAGTCCATATGAAGGGATTCAGAGCTCTTGAAATCATCCCACCGGACGCCAGCCGCAAACCGAAGTGCAGCATTTTGTACTCTCTGGAGGCGGCGGTGGGCAGTCTGGGTGAGGGCATGTAGAGGGACAGGTGGGTACGTTAGGACAGGCAGCACCATGGTCTTGACCAGGTGGAGCTTGACCTTGCTGTCCAGCTCTCGAAAACGTCGGAGGAGGGCCAAGGCAGCCTTGCCCCTCGCCACCCTCTGGGAGATGTGGGCCGAGTACCCTCGCCCTGAGACGTGAAGGCCCAGTAGTTTCCCGCTGGGGCTGAACTCGACGGCTTCCTCATCGACCAGCAGAAGTTCAGGGTTCTGCGTGGCTGGTGCTATGACTGAGAATTTAGCCATGTTTGTTCTTATTCTCCATTCTTCCTCGAACGTGCTGACTCGCGTAATTTCCCGCCCGGTCCTCGCATTTAGCATCAGGCGCGACCTTCCTGGATGGAAGACTACCTGGGAGACGTCGTCCGCATACTGGACGTTTATTCCTGCCTGGGAGGCAGGACAGTCTCCTGTGAATATGGTATATAGCGTCGGGGAGAGGACACTTCCCTGTGGCACCCCTGTCTGCAGCGGGAAGGGCGGTCCGCTGTAGGTGCCGACACGCACTCTGGCACTCCTATCGTCCAAAAAGTCGCAGAGAAGGCGCTCGACAGGGCCCGGGAGCCCCAAGTGCAGCACCTTGAACTTAAGCCCCAAGTGCCACACTTTGTCGAACGCCTTGCTTACATCTCTGAGTACTAGGTTGCACCGATGTCCCAGTGCCTGGTGGAGTGCCAGAGTCTCTGTTGCCACAGCTATGGCGTGCGTCGTGCCTCTTCCCCGACGGAAACCATATTGTGCCGTGTTGTACAGGTGTCCCCCATCCAGGTGGTCACGCAGCCTCCTGCCGATGACCCTCTCGAACATTTTTCCTGGCACCTCCAGGAGGGAGATGGGCCGATAGCTGTCCGGTTGTGTTAGAGCCTTGCCAGGCTTGGCTATCATCTTCATCTCCGCTTCTTTAAGCCCGTCTGGAAAATAACCTGCCGACAGGGCAGAGTTGAAGATGTCCCGGAGTCGAGCAAGAGCAGGAGGCGGGAGGTGGGCGAGAATTGTCCTGTTGATCCCACTGCTGCCAGGGCAGGTGGGCTTGCTTGACCTAATGGCTGCTTTTAGCTCTTCTAGGGAGATGAAACAGGTGAGTGGGGAGTCACCCGCCAGCCTCGTGGGGTCCGCTTCCTGGTGCGGAGTGGTGCGATGTCTGTGGACTGCAAGGTAATCCAGCACCATGTCATTGTCCTCATAATCCTCGTCGTCGTCTTGGAAAACTGTTTCCCATTTCCTAGTAAATAGTCTGGCTTTGTCAACATTACTGTAGTGTCTTTGTCCGTTCCTGTCAAGTAGGTATGAGTCTTGTCCTTTTGTTCGTCCAGATAGGCGTTTTACCTGGGCCCAGAACCTCCTGGGCTCCTTGCACCTTGAAGCCAGACCCTCCAGAGTCCGTCCCCAGTGTCGCCTGGCTTCGTCTCTCCTTAATTCATGGAGCGTAAGTCTAAGTCTAACGTATCTTCTATAGTCGTCGTTCGTCCAGCCATGAAGTTGTGCTCTTTGTCGTAGTGCATTGAATTGTATCCTTGTCATCTGTGTTTGTCTAGTCGGTCTTGGGGCAGGTTCTAGTCTGTACTGTGTTTTTGGTATGTGTCGGTCCGCAGTGTCTTTTACCTTTGTCGTCCAGTCCGCTAGTGCTGTGTCTATCTCCTCGAGACTCGCTCGGGAGATGTCAATTGCGTCTGTCATGTCTAAGCTTTCGTCCTCCTGAAAGGAGTCCCAGTCAACCCTATGAAAGGAGTAAGAAAGGGGGGTCGGAGTGAGAATAGGAGAAGTTGAAATGTCAATAATGATTGGTATGTGATCACTACTAGTTAGCGGGCCAGGGGAGAGAGAATGAGCATAGTGGAAGGTTTGATTGGAGAAGACAATGTCAGGTGAAGTGGAGGAGAGAGGTCCATAGTAGGTCGGAAAATTAGGGCCAATGTGTCTCGCGGTTTGTCGTCTAAAATAGTCCGTGAGATCACGGCCTACCTGATTCGTAGTACCATACCCTAGTGTCTGGTGTCGGGCGTTCAAGTCTCCTGCGAAAAGCATCGGTGTCTGCCTACGTATGAGTCTCATGAAATCGGGGTGGGGGATGTACTGTCGTCTAGGAGGTAAATATGTAGTTGCAATTGTCAAGGTCCCATCGAATGTCTCTATGTCAACAGCTAAGGTGTCAGAAAGAAAGTCATCCTGAATTCTGTGAGTGAGCGAGCATCTGACTGCTATCGCCACTCCATCATTTTGCTCACCACTAGAGTTCATCTGGTGAACTCGAAATCCAGGAATCCTAAGTCTGTTTTCGTCTGGTAGTCCGTGTCCGTTAATTAGTATGACGTCCGGGTCAAACTGTCGGTAAGTGTTACATAAGTCGTACTTACGAGTCGTCCAGTGTAATACATTGTGCTGGATTACCTTGAGTCGCTGCATTATGCTGTCTGGGTCTTCTTCTTCCTTCCTCTCCTCTTCTTGAGTGATGGCTCTGAAGAGGTGAAGGGTCCAGATGGCATGGTATCGAAGACTGCGTCCCGTACTGAAGTGAGGAGGTGATCCACAGGGCGGTCCATTTTCCTGAGGCGATCTATAACAAGGTCGTAGTCACTGGCACTGAGGTTATGACGGATCTTGTAGCGTCCTTCCCTTACCCCTCTTTCCATATGGGGGAAGGTGCGAGTTCGGGGCCACATGTCGGTGTTTTTCTTTACGATGACAACCTCCAGTCCATTAACTTCCTCGTCCGAGTGGTCGTCCTCGCTGTCACTTCCTGCTGGAGATGTGGAGTCCCCGTCTGAGTCTTCCTGTACCTGGAGTGTGTTTTCCGCGCTTATTCTTTCGGCTGTGACTGCCTGTTCTTGTTCGACGACACTTCTCTGGGGAGGAGGGACGGGGGCACTTTTTCCTGCAGTCAGGGCTGTGATAAGGGCTGCCGTGTTCTTGATAGGCGCAAGTTTAACCTCAGGGATCCCATTTTTTGCCAAGCTCTCGGAAAGAGTTTTTTGGAAGGATCCTGGCTCTGCTACATTGGCCAGATGTGCATGTAGGAGGCACATTAAGCCGGTCATGTGTTGGCCAGTTGAGTCAGGGATACCATTAGTGGTTGTAGCCTGTGCATAGGTTGTAGTTGCTCCTTGTATCCTCTTCTGTCTCAGGCTATTTTGTTTTTCCCTGAGGGCTTGCTTCCTCACCATGCATTTCATTGCCGTCGCATGGTGTGCTTCGTTACAGTTGATGCATCTTCGTTCCTGGGTTCTGCATTCCCAGTGCTGATGCCCCTCCTTGGCACAATTGGAGCACATTGAGTACCCCTGGGGTTTGTTACAGAGCCTTGTAACATGATCCTCCACTGCATAACAACGGTTACATGTTATGAGCTCTATGTACTCTTCTTGGTGCACTTGGGATGGGGGGATAGACATGCAGAACATCAACAGTCCCGTTTCAGTAGCTTTCTTGGCCATGTCACTCGTCTTGAAGGTGATCTTCACATTCTTGGTGCGTGGGAACTTGTAAACTTCTTGGACTTTTGCCCAACTCTGTTCCTTTTCGACTTCGTCCAGGATTTCGTTTGCATCATGCTCGTACACAAGATCGTCCAGTCTAGTGCAGACCACCGATCGTTGAGCCCGAAGGGTAGGGGGCATGAGTGCGCTGAAGCCATCCTCGGTGAGTTTCTCATGTTTCCCAGAACTGAAGATTAAGTCAGCAGTGCGTTTTCTCAGTTGAAAAGTGGTATATATATTAGCGTGCCTACTCAGGATCAGGAGTCGCCACCTCAGCGAGCGTCCTGATTGGTCCAGACGCGCTCTGGGCCGATCTGATCTCGCGTATATATAGCCGTTTTTCCCAAAATTCACTACTTGCTCGCAGAGCTACCGACGAGGTTAGAGTACTCGCGCTCCTCATTTATCACCAACAACAACAACTACTACTACTACTACTACTACCACAACATCCATTATCATGTCTGGACGCGGCAAGGGAGGAAAGGTGAAGGGAAAGTCAAAGTCCCGTTCCAGTCGTGCTGGACTCCAGTTCCCGGTCGGCAGGATTCATCGCCTTCTAAGGAAAGGCAACTACGCCGAGCGCGTGGGTGCTGGTGCCCCCGTGTACCTTGCGGCAGTTATGGAGTACCTGGCTGCTGAAGTCCTTGAGCTTGCCGGCAATGCCGCCCGTGACAACAAGAAGACTCGCATCATCCCACGTCACCTGCAGCTGGCCATCCGCAACGACGAGGAACTTAACAAGCTCCTCTCCGGAGTCACCATTGCACAGGGTGGCGTGCTGCCCAACATTCAGGCCGTGCTCCTTCCCAAGAAGACTGAGAAGAAGTAAATAAAGGGCCTCCCTCCCCTTCAGCCAATATCACCATCAATCCGGCTCCTCTTCGGAGCCACACGTTCAAACATCTAGAGAGTTGTGTAGACTATACTGGTATATCAATAATAAGCAAGTAGTGTATTTATTTTCGAGTTAGTTATTTGTTATTATTATTATTATTATTTAGTCAGGCACGCAAGTGACCGAGAATAAATATGTATACTATATTTCTACTAATGTACCTGCTGTGTGTCACAGTGGAGAGTTGATTAGATGTGTTGCCTATTGTGATATGTTGAGCGTCTTTTTCATCTCAATGTATATTTTGTTTTATGAGAAACTGAGAACGATGAGGGGCGTGATCATTGAAATAAGTCAATGATAATAATAATAATAATAATAATAATAATAATAATAATAATAATAATGATAATAATAATAATAATAATAATAATAATAATAATGATAATAATAATAATACTTGGAGAAGACCTGATGAAGTGAGAAAGATGGTTATAATTAATAATGGTTTCTTTTCTTAGCTCAGATAGTGATAGTGAACATGGTTATGAGAAAGTAGTAGTAATAATAGTAGTCTATGGTCCTTCTTTCTTTTCATGTTTGTGGACCTTAAAAAGGTCCGGGAGATGATGTTATTCAATGATGATAATGCAAGCTGAATAGCTGGCACCATCTCAATAATGGAGCGATTTAACCACCAAATCCGTACAGGGTACGGCCCTGACGCTTGAGGGCGTAGACAACGTCCATGGCAGTAACGGTCTTACGCTTGGCGTGCTCGGTATAGGTGACAGCATCCCTGATAACGTTCTCAAGGAACACCTTGAGCACCCCACGAGTCTCCTCGTAGATGAGACCAGAGATGCGCTTGACGCCACCTCGGCGAGCTAGACGACGGATAGCAGGCTTGGTGATTCCCTGGATGTTATCACGCAGAACCTTACGG
>NW_026973795.1:50000-55000 GCF_035594125.1 Scylla paramamosain | reverse complement strand
TGTCTTCTACCGCTATTTTCATGCTAACTGCTCTTCTGATCTTGCTAACTGCATGCCTCCCCTCCTTCCGTGGCCTCGCTGCACAAGACTTTCTTCTTTCTCTCACCTCTATTCTGTCCACTTCTCTAACGCAAGAGTTAACTAGTATTCTCAATCATTCATCCCTTTCTCTGGTAAACTCTGGAACTCCCTGCCTGCTTCCGTATTTCCACCTTCCTATGACTTGAATTCCTTCAAGAGGGAGGTTTCAAGACACTTATTCATCATTTTTTGACCACTGCTTTGACCCCTGTATGGGACTGGCATTTCAGTGGGCATTTTTTTTATTACATTTTTGTTGCCCTTGGCCAGTGTCCTTCCTACATAAAAAAAAAAAAAAAAATAGTAGTAGTAGTAGCAGTAGTAGTAGTAGTAGTAGTAGTAGTAGTAATGCTATTTTTCATATATTTAGTAATTTTTTTTTTTCATATTATTATTTATATTTATATTTTTTGTTTTGTTTTGACATTCATACGAATGCTATAAAGGTGAAGCATAGAAATTTATTTGATTGATTAATTAATTTATATATCTATTTATTTTGATTTTTTAAATTAATTAATTTATTTATTTTTATTATTATTATTTTTTTTTTTTATGTCTCTATGATAAGCAAAGCATTATAGAATTTATGAAAGCACATATCCTCTAGAGTCTTGCCCTACAAAAGATTCTGTAAAGTAAAAAATAAAGGGAATAAGTGTCAGTGACGTTTGATGAATAGAGGAAGGCGTGGCAGAAATTACCATAAAACGTATATAAATGAAAATTTATCTTCCTCGTATTTTCCAACTTGCGTTTGCTTCTTGAAAATTTAACTGGGTGGGTCATATAGCAGACATATTGTTCTTTCCTCCATTGTAGTTTGTTTCCAGCAAGCCCCCTAAATAAAGTTTCTGTTTTTTTTTTTTTTTTTTTTTTTTTAAAGAAATGAGGAATTACATTCTAACGCTGATCACTGAGCGGAGCGTAGACGAGCTGCTATCCTCAAGGACGTTACCTCTCTCTCTCTCTCTCTCTCTCTCTAAATAAGACTTTAAATAAAAAGAATATATATATATATATATATATATATATATATATATATATATATATATATATATATATATATATATATATATATATATATATATATATATATATATATATATATATATATATATATATATATTAAAAGACAATGAATATCCTCTGGGGAAGGGGTGACAATCCTTATTTAACCCTTAATTTCAGTTGAATTTTGACAAGTCTACGTTAAAATGTTTCCATTTTTCTGCAGTGATAAAGAAACGTAGAGGGGTAGCTAATATATTTAATTGTTAATTGTATCTTTTTTTCTTTCTTTTTTTCATTTATTCTTTTATTAATTTTTCTTTTCATTGCTTAATTATGCATTATGCCGACACTGCAGGTTACAATTGCAGATATTGCAAGTATTTTTGACACAATACAAGTACATCCAGCTAAACTATTGCTACAGTATAGAGAGAGTATTTCGATTACATACCTTATTCTTCATCTTCTTTTCTTCTTTTTTTTTTTTAATAAATATAATAATAAATAAATAAGTAAATAGGTATTGTCAAATGAAATCGTCGAGATTACGCAGGGGTTTCGGGCAATACTTGGATGGGTGACTACACAAGCCTCATCTGTCTGAAAAAAAATAAATAAATAAAAAAAATAAGAATAAGAATAGGGAGAATGAACGAAAATTTTAAGTAATAAAGATAACAGTAAGAATTATTATAACAAGAATAAGAAAAATTACAATAAAGGAATATAAAAAAAAAGAAAGAAAGCATCCCATGTCTTTCTTCCTAATTGTCATAGAAGGGTGAATTCTTTTGTATATTTTCCAACATTTCCAATACAACGATATGAATGGGGGAAGAAAGAATAAGAATAATAGAAAGAAGGCCTCCCAACACCTAGTTCTCCGGTCTTGGCCAATTAGCTAACGGCGGGATCAGCGCAGTTAAGCAGGGGGTCCGGGAAGAACTTGGATGGGTGACCACAAAAGCCTCATCTCTCTGAGAATAGAAAAAAATAGCAATAAGAATGAGGAGAATGAACGAAAAACGAAAATAATAAAATAACAATAACAACTATAATAAAAAAAAGAAGATTAAGAATAAAAAGAACAAAAATAAGGGAAAAAAGTAATAATATATCTCTCTTGCTAATTGTCGTAGAATTATGAATGAAGGGTTAATTTTAGTGCATATTTTCCAACATTTTCAGCACAACAATGCAACAACAATACAGGAAAGAATAAGAATAAGAGAAATAAGCCCTCCCAACACCTTGTTCTCCGCTCTTGACCAATCAGCTGACGGCGGGATCAGCAAGGTTAAGCAGGGGGTCCGGGCAGAACTTGGATGGGTGACCGCACAAGCCTCATCTCTCTAAAAGTAGGATAAATAAGAATAAGATAAGGAAGAATAATAAAAAAAAATGAAAATAATAAAGATAACAATATTAATTATGACAAGAATAAGAAAAAAATAGAATAAAAAGAATGAAAAAAATAAGAATATCACAACTTTCTTGCTAATTGTCTTAGAATTTTAAATGACATGTCAGTTCTGCTGTATATTTTCCAAGATTTGTTATGAATGAGGGAAGAAAGAATAAGAATAAGAATAAGAATAAGAACAAAATGAATTAGACTAACAATAATGATCACATCTTTCATGCGGTGACTGCGTGGGCGATGAGCCTCACTGGACGTTTCTGACCAATCACAAGGCAGGGTTGGAGTCGTCGGGCCCACCCGATTCATATATAAAGGGATTTTGTGGGAAGCGCGGGCAGACTCAGCTGAGTGTTCGTTGTGAGTTGTTGTTACCACAACTATGGCACGTACCAAGCAAACGGCTCGCAAGTCCACTGGTGGCAAGGCGCCCCGCAAGCAGCTTGCTACAAAGGCAGCTCGCAAGTCTGCTCCAGCCACTGGAGGTGTCAAGAAACCCCACCGTTACAGGCCTGGAACCGTTGCTCTCCGTGAGATCCGCCGTTATCAGAAGAGCACTGAGCTGCTTATCAGGAAACTGCCTTTCCAGCGCCTGGTGCGTGAAATTGCTCAGGATTTCAAGACTGACCTCCGCTTCCAGTCCTCTGCTGTCATGGCTCTCCAGGAAGCTTCCGAGGCTTACCTCGTGGGTCTGTTTGAGGATACCAACCTGTGCGCCATCCATGCCAAGCGCGTGACTATCATGCCAAAGGACATCCAACTGGCTCGTCGCATCCGTGGCGAGCGTGCCTAAGAAGTCATCCACGAATGATCTTCATAACAGCAATATCTAGGCCCTTTTTAGGGCCAAACATCTCTTTCATTAAAGAATTTTCATAGACAATCTGTTTGGTTTTGTGGAAGAAAATATTTATTTTCCATCTTTCAGTATCAGGTATCGACTTTCAACTCAATATCCTTCCCCCCTTTTTTTTTTTTTATATTATTATTATTATTCCCTCTTCCATGGCCATATCTCTTTCACTTGGGAGAATTTTTATCTTTCTTTATCTCTATTTTTTTTTTATCTTTTCTTTATCTCCACAGAATAATAATCACGATAATAATAAGCATAATAATAATAATAATAATAATAATAATAATAATAATAATAATAATAATAATAATGATACAATAATTATTATAATAATAATCATAATAAAAACAACAATATTAATATTATTAATAATGATAATAATAATAATAATAATAATAATAATAATAATAATAATAATAATAATAAAAATAATAATAATAATAATATTAATAATAATAACAATAATTATAATAATAATGCATTTGTCTATATCGTATCTTTTTTCCTTTTCAAGTGTGGCTCCAATGGAGCCGGGTATTATTTTATACTGGCAGCAGTATACTGGCCGCCTGTTTACTTGGAGGAGGTATACTTGGTAACAGCCTTGGTGCCTTCAGAAACAGCGTGTTTTGCCAGTTCACCAGGCAGAAGAAGACGGACAGCGGTCTGGATTTCCCGGCTGGTGATGGTGGAGCGCTTGTTATAGTGTGCCAGGCGGGATGCCTCGGCAGCGATGCGCTCGAAAATGTCATTCACGAACGAGTTCATGATTGACATGGCCTTGGAGGACACGCCAGTGTCTGGGTGGACTTGCTTGAGCACCTTGTAGATGTAGATGGAGTAGCTCTCCTTCCTCCTGCGCTTCTTCTTCTTGTCGCCCTTGGCAATGGCCTTCTGTGCCTTGCCAGCTTTCTTGGCAGCCTTTCCTGATGCTTTGGGAGGCATAGTGTCGCCGTACTGCTGTGAGAACGAGTGTGCGTTTTCAAAGTTTCAAAGTTTCAAAGTTTCAAAGTTTATTGAGTAAAGTTGGGGGAGATACAAAATAGGGGGGGGGGGGGAAGTACAGAGTAAGAGATACAGAAATAAGTCAAAGTACAAAAGTTGCCGGGCGATCCGACCTGCTATTATTATACATATTAGAAACTATATTTAATATGAAAGTTTACATGTTGTTTGAAGCTTATATGGGGGTATTTATTTCTTTACATATTGTATATATCCTTAAAGTAACATATTTATATTGTGAGATGATGTAGTATGTTTATTTACAATGGGAAATAAATTTCTTAATTTTTACATAATGCATTTTTACATTAATACATAATAGACTTATTTGTAAAGTGGTTCCGGGTTAGGGGTCCGTTCCAGCGCCCACAAGCTTCTGGGAAACCATGAGTGCTGCGACTGTGGCGCTGCTTCATGGAGCTGTCTCAGGGTCCGGTACTGCTCCCAGTCCTCCTCGGCCATGCGCTGCCACATCTGTGCCGCTTGTTGGTGTAGACGTATGTTGACCGGGGGGGTGTCTGAGTCCATATGAAGGGATTCAGAGCTCTTGAAATCATCCCACCGGACGCCAGCCGCAAACCGAAGTGCAGCATTTTGTACTCTCTGGAGGCGGCGGTGGGCAGT
>NW_026973795.1:32500-45000 GCF_035594125.1 Scylla paramamosain | reverse complement strand
TATAATATCCTAAATTAACCTAACCTAAATTAAGCAAAGCTGGCCTAACCTAACCTAACATAACCTAACTTAACCTAACCTAACCTAACATAACGTAACATCACCTAAACTACCCTAAACTAACACTAACAACCTAACCTAAATTAACCTAACCTAACCTAACTTAACCTGACCTGACCTAATCTAACCTAACTTCGCCTTACTTGAATTACATTCAAGTATCGATCAGTCAGTGGAGCCGAGGCTTGCTGGTTTTTCCCATCCTTCACAACCCAACCGACACATATACACACACACACATTCTCTCTCTCTCTCTCTCTCTCTCTCTCTCTCTCTCTCTCTCTCTCTCTCTCTCTCTCTCTCTCTCTCTCTCTCTCTCTCTCTCTCTCTAACTCCCTTCGTGATTTCTGGCATCTAGCCAAAAAGTATCTCCAATAACTTTGCTGCTTCTTCTTTCCCTACTCTATTTCAACCAGATGGCACCACTGCTATCGCATCTATTTCTAAAGCTGAAATCTTTGCTCAAACCTTTGCTAAAAATTCTACATTGGACGATTCTGGGCTTGTTCCTCCCTCTCCTCCACCCTCTGACAACTTCATGCCACCTATTAAAATTCTTCGCAATGATGTTTTCCATGCCCTCGCTGGCCTAAACCCTCGGAAGGCTTATGGACCGGATGGGGTCCCTCCTATTGTTCTCCGAAACAATGCCTCCATGCTTGCACCTTGCCTATTCAAATTCTTTCAGCTCTGTCTGTCAACACTACCTTTCCTTCTTGCTGGAAGTTTACTTACATTCAACCTGTTCCTAAAAAGGGTGACCGTTCTAATCCCTCAAACTACCATCCTATTGCTTTAATTTCCTGCCTATCTAAAGTTTTTGAATCTATCTTCAACAGGAAGATTCTTAAACATCTATCACTCCACAACCTTCTATCTGATCGCCAGTATGGGTTCCGTCAAGGCCGCTCTACTGGTGATCTTCTGGCTTTCCTTACTGAGTCTTGGTCATCCTCTTTTAGAGATTTTGGTGAAACTTTTGCTGTTGCCTTGGACATAATTATCAAAAGCTTTTGATAGAGTCTGGCACAAAGCTTTGATTTCCAAACTACCCTCCTACGGTTTCTATCCTTCTCTCTGTTTACTTCATCTCAAGTTTCCTTTTTGACCGTTCTATTGCTGCTGTGGTAGACGGTCACTGTTCTTCTCCTAAATCAATTAACAGTGGTGTTCCTCAGGGTTCTGTCCTGTCACCCACTCTCTTCTTATTATTCATTAATGATCTTCTAAACCAAACTTCTTGTCCTATCCACTCCTACGCTGAAGATACCACCCTGCACTTTTCCACGTCTTTTCATAGACGTCCAACCCTTCAGGAGGTAAACATATCACGCAGGGAAGCCACAGAACGCCTGACTTCTGATCTTTCTAAAATTTCTCATTGGGGCAGAACAAACTTGATATTGTTCAATGCCTCAAAAAATCAATTCCTCCATCTATCAACTCGACACAACCTTCCAGACAACTATCCCCTCTTCTTCAATGACACTCAACTGTCCCCCTCTTCTACATTGAACATCCTCGGTCTGTCCTTTACTTATAATCTGAACTGGAAACTTCACATCTCATCTCTAGCTAAAACAGCTTTTATGAAGTTAGGTGTTCTGAGACGTCTCCGCCAGTTTTTCTCACCCCCCCAGCTGCTAACTCTGTACAAGGGCCTTATCCGTCCATGTATGGAGTATGCTTCACATGTCTGAGGGGGGTTCCACTCATACTGCTTTTCTAGACAGGGTGGAATCAAAAGCTTTTCGTCTCATCAACTCCTCTCCTCTAACTGACTGTCTTCAGCTTCTCTCTCACCGCCGCAATGTTGCATATCTAGCTGTCTTCTACCGCTATTTTCATGCTAACTGCTCTTCTGATCTTGCTAACTGCATGCCTCCCCTCCTTCCGTGGCCTCGCTGCACAAGACTTTCTTCTTTCTCTCACCTCTATTCTGTCCACTTCTCTAACGCAAGAGTTAACTAGTATTCTCAATCATTCATCCCTTTCTCTGGTAAACTCTGGAACTCCCTGCCTGCTTCCGTATTTCCACCTTCCTATGACTTGAATTCCTTCAAGAGGGAGGTTTCAAGACACTTATTCATCATTTTTTGACCACTGCTTTGACCCCTGTATGGGACTGGCATTTCAGTGGGCATTTTTTTTATTACATTTTTGTTGCCCTTGGCCAGTGTCCTTCCTACATAAAAAAAAAAAAAAAATAGTAGTAGTAGTAGCAGTAGTAGTAGTAGTAGTAGTAGTAGTAGTAATGCTATTTTTCATATATTTAGTAATTTTTTTTTTTCATATTATTATTTATATTTATATTTTTTGTTTTGTTTTGACATTCATACGAATGCTATAAAGGTGAAGCATAGAAATTTATTTGATTGATTAATTAATTTATATATCTATTTATTTTGATTTTTTAAATTAATTAATTTATTTATTTTTATTATTATTATTTTTTTTTTTTATGTCTCTATGATAAGCAAAGCATTATAGAATTTATGAAAGCACATATCCTCTAGAGTCTTGCCCTACAAAAGATTCTGTAAAGTAAAAAATAAAGGGAATAAGTGTCAGTGACGTTTGATGAATAGAGGAAGGCGTGGCAGAAATTACCATAAAACGTATATAAATGAAAATTTATCTTCCTCGTATTTTCCAACTTGCGTTTGCTTCTTGAAAATTTAACTGGGTGGGTCATATAGCAGACATATTGTTCTTTCCTCCATTGTAGTTTGTTTCCAGCAAGCCCCCTAAATAAAGTTTCTGTTTTTTTTTTTTTTTTTTTTTTTTAAAGAAATGAGGAATTACATTCTAACGCTGATCACTGAGCGGAGCGTAGACGAGCTGCTATCCTCAAGGACGTTACCTCTCTCTCTCTCTCTCTCTCTCTCTAAATAAGACTTTAAATAAAAAGAATATATATATATATATATATATATATATATATATATATATATATATATATATATATATATATATATATATATATATATATATATATATATATATATATATATATATTAAAAGACAATGAATATCCTCTGGGGAAGGGGTGACAATCCTTATTTAACCCTTAATTTCAGTTGAATTTTGACAAGTCTACGTTAAAATGTTTCCATTTTTCTGCAGTGATAAAGAAACGTAGAGGGGTAGCTAATATATTTAATTGTTAATTGTATCTTTTTTTCTTTCTTTTTTTCATTTATTCTTTTATTAATTTTTCTTTTCATTGCTTAATTATGCATTATGCCGACACTGCAGGTTACAATTGCAGATATTGCAAGTATTTTTGACACAATACAAGTACATCCAGCTAAACTATTGCTACAGTATAGAGAGAGTATTTCGATTACATACCTTATTCTTCATCTTCTTTTCTTCTTTTTTTTTTTTAATAAATATAATAATAAATAAATAAGTAAATAGGTATTGTCAAATGAAATCGTCGAGATTACGCAGGGGTTTCGGGCAATACTTGGATGGGTGACTACACAAGCCTCATCTGTCTGAAAAAAAATAAATAAATAAAAAAAATAAGAATAAGAATAGGGAGAATGAACGAAAATTTTAAGTAATAAAGATAACAGTAAGAATTATTATAACAAGAATAAGAAAAATTACAATAAAGGAATATAAAAAAAAAGAAAGAAAGCATCCCATGTCTTTCTTCCTAATTGTCATAGAAGGGTGAATTCTTTTGTATATTTTCCAACATTTCCAATACAACGATATGAATGGGGGAAGAAAGAATAAGAATAATAGAAAGAAGGCCTCCCAACACCTAGTTCTCCGGTCTTGGCCAATTAGCTAACGGCGGGATCAGCGCAGTTAAGCAGGGGGTCCGGGAAGAACTTGGATGGGTGACCACAAAAGCCTCATCTCTCTGAGAATAGAAAAAAATAGCAATAAGAATGAGGAGAATGAACGAAAAACGAAAATAATAAAATAACAATAACAACTATAATAAAAAAAAGAAGATTAAGAATAAAAAGAACAAAAATAAGGGAAAAAAGTAATAATATATCTCTCTTGCTAATTGTCGTAGAATTATGAATGAAGGGTTAATTTTAGTGCATATTTTCCAACATTTTCAGCACAACAATGCAACAACAATACAGGAAAGAATAAGAATAAGAGAAATAAGCCCTCCCAACACCTTGTTCTCCGCTCTTGACCAATCAGCTGACGGCGGGATCAGCAAGGTTAAGCAGGGGGTCCGGGCAGAACTTGGATGGGTGACCGCACAAGCCTCATCTCTCTAAAAGTAGGATAAATAAGAATAAGATAAGGAAGAATAATAAAAAAAAATGAAAATAATAAAGATAACAATATTAATTATGACAAGAATAAGAAAAAAATAGAATAAAAAGAATGAAAAAAATAAGAATATCACAACTTTCTTGCTAATTGTCTTAGAATTTTAAATGACATGTCAGTTCTGCTGTATATTTTCCAAGATTTGTTATGAATGAGGGAAGAAAGAATAAGAATAAGAATAAGAATAAGAACAAAATGAATTAGACTAACAATAATGATCACATCTTTCATGCGGTGACTGCGTGGGCGATGAGCCTCACTGGACGTTTCTGACCAATCACAAGGCAGGGTTGGAGTCGTCGGGCCCACCCGATTCATATATAAAGGGATTTTGTGGGAAGCGCGGGCAGACTCAGCTGAGTGTTCGTTGTGAGTTGTTGTTACCACAACTATGGCACGTACCAAGCAAACGGCTCGCAAGTCCACTGGTGGCAAGGCGCCCCGCAAGCAGCTTGCTACAAAGGCAGCTCGCAAGTCTGCTCCAGCCACTGGAGGTGTCAAGAAACCCCACCGTTACAGGCCTGGAACCGTTGCTCTCCGTGAGATCCGCCGTTATCAGAAGAGCACTGAGCTGCTTATCAGGAAACTGCCTTTCCAGCGCCTGGTGCGTGAAATTGCTCAGGATTTCAAGACTGACCTCCGCTTCCAGTCCTCTGCTGTCATGGCTCTCCAGGAAGCTTCCGAGGCTTACCTCGTGGGTCTGTTTGAGGATACCAACCTGTGCGCCATCCATGCCAAGCGCGTGACTATCATGCCAAAGGACATCCAACTGGCTCGTCGCATCCGTGGCGAGCGTGCCTAAGAAGTCATCCACGAATGATCTTCATAACAGCAATATCTAGGCCCTTTTTAGGGCCAAACATCTCTTTCATTAAAGAATTTTCATAGACAATCTGTTTGGTTTTGTGGAAGAAAATATTTATTTTCCATCTTTCAGTATCAGGTATCGACTTTCAACTCAATATCCTTCCCCCCTTTTTTTTTTTTTATATTATTATTATTATTCCCTCTTCCATGGCCATATCTCTTTCACTTGGGAGAATTTTTATCTTTCTTTATCTCTATTTTTTTTTTATCTTTTCTTTATCTCCACAGAATAATAATCACGATAATAATAAGCATAATAATAATAATAATAATAATAATAATAATAATAATAATAATAATAATAATAATGATACAATAATTATTATAATAATAATCATAATAAAAACAACAATATTAATATTATTAATAATGATAATAATAATAATAATAATAATAATAATAATAATAATAATAATAAAAATAATAATAATAATAATATTAATAATAATAACAATAATTATAATAATAATGCATTTGTCTATATCGTATCTTTTTTCCTTTTCAAGTGTGGCTCCAATGGAGCCGGGTATTATTTTATACTGGCAGCAGTATACTGGCCGCCTGTTTACTTGGAGGAGGTATACTTGGTAACAGCCTTGGTGCCTTCAGAAACAGCGTGTTTTGCCAGTTCACCAGGCAGAAGAAGACGGACAGCGGTCTGGATTTCCCGGCTGGTGATGGTGGAGCGCTTGTTATAGTGTGCCAGGCGGGATGCCTCGGCAGCGATGCGCTCGAAAATGTCATTCACGAACGAGTTCATGATTGACATGGCCTTGGAGGACACGCCAGTGTCTGGGTGGACTTGCTTGAGCACCTTGTAGATGTAGATGGAGTAGCTCTCCTTCCTCCTGCGCTTCTTCTTCTTGTCGCCCTTGGCAATGGCCTTCTGTGCCTTGCCAGCTTTCTTGGCAGCCTTTCCTGATGCTTTGGGAGGCATAGTGTCGCCGTACTGCTGTGAGAACGAGTGTGCGTTTTCTCAGTTGAAAAGTGGTATATATATTAGCGTGCCTACTCAGGATCAGGAGTCGCCACCTCAGCGAGCGTCCTGATTGGTCCAGACGCGCTCTGGGCCGATCTGATCTCGCGTATATATAGCCGTTTTTCCCAAAATTCACTACTTGCTCGCAGAGCTACCGACGAGGTTAGAGTACTCGCGCTCCTCATTTATCACCAACAACAACAACTACTACTACTACTACTACTACCACAACATCCATTATCATGTCTGGACGCGGCAAGGGAGGAAAGGTGAAGGGAAAGTCAAAGTCCCGTTCCAGTCGTGCTGGACTCCAGTTCCCGGTCGGCAGGATTCATCGCCTTCTAAGGAAAGGCAACTACGCCGAGCGCGTGGGTGCTGGTGCCCCCGTGTACCTTGCGGCAGTTATGGAGTACCTGGCTGCTGAAGTCCTTGAGCTTGCCGGCAATGCCGCCCGTGACAACAAGAAGACTCGCATCATCCCACGTCACCTGCAGCTGGCCATCCGCAACGACGAGGAACTTAACAAGCTCCTCTCCGGAGTCACCATTGCACAGGGTGGCGTGCTGCCCAACATTCAGGCCGTGCTCCTTCCCAAGAAGACTGAGAAGAAGTAAATAAAGGGCCTCCCTCCCCTTCAGCCAATATCACCATCAATCCGGCTCCTCTTCGGAGCCACACGTTCAAACATCTAGAGAGTTGTGTAGACTATACTGGTATATCAATAATAAGCAAGTAGTGTATTTATTTTCGAGTTAGTTATTTGTTATTATTATTATTATTATTTAGTCAGGCACGCAAGTGACCGAGAATAAATATGTATACTATATTTCTACTAATGTACCTGCTGTGTGTCACAGTGGAGAGTTGATTAGATGTGTTGCCTATTGTGATATGTTGAGCGTCTTTTTCATCTCAATGTATATTTTGTTTTATGAGAAACTGAGAACGATGAGGGGCGTGATCATTGAAATAAGTCAATGATAATAATAATAATAATAATAATAATAATAATAATAATAATAATAATAATAATGATAATAATAATAATAATAATAATAATAATAATAATGATAATAATAATAATACTTGGAGAAGACCTGATGAAGTGAGAAAGATGGTTATAATTAATAATGGTTTCTTTTCTTAGCTCAGATAGTGATAGTGAACATGGTTATGAGAAAGTAGTAGTAATAATAGTAGTCTATGGTCCTTCTTTCTTTTCATGTTTGTGGACCTTAAAAAGGTCCGGGAGATGATGTTATTCAATGATGATAATGCAAGCTGAATAGCTGGCACCATCTCAATAATGGAGCGATTTAACCACCAAATCCGTACAGGGTACGGCCCTGACGCTTGAGGGCGTAGACAACGTCCATGGCAGTAACGGTCTTACGCTTGGCGTGCTCGGTATAGGTGACAGCATCCCTGATAACGTTCTCAAGGAACACCTTGAGCACCCCACGAGTCTCCTCGTAGATGAGACCAGAGATGCGCTTGACGCCACCTCGGCGAGCTAGACGACGGATAGCAGGCTTGGTGATTCCCTGGATGTTATCACGCAGAACCTTACGGTGACGCTTGGCGCCTCCCTTTCCAAGACCCTTGCCTCCCTTGCCGCGGCCAGTCATGGTGATGAGAGCTGCTAGTACGACGTCCGAACGGTCTAACAGGAAGCTCACGAATGTGCCTCAAAATAACATAACATAACATAACAAAGAGAGAAAAGATGGGGAGGGGGAAGTGGGGATAGTGGGAAGAATAGGGGGGTGATAAGAAGGGAATTGTAGTAGGAGAAATAGTCACTGGGGCTTAACCCAGGCGCAATTTCAATGAGGAAGGACATCTTTTTTTTTTTTTTTTTTTTTTTTTTTTTTTTTTTTTTTTTTTTTTTTTTTTTTTTTTACGTGTTATATTCATGCTAAGATGGCAAGGGGGACAAGGTCTTTATCGGGGAAAGCAGGAGAGTCCGCCACCAACCGAGCAGGCCAAGCCCAACACAGCCACAGCCACGAACGCCGCCCACGCACCCAAAACCCCGGGCCAAACCACGCACAAGTTAGGGGCCAGACTATCCAGAGCCTGCACCATCAGGATGTGAAAGAGGAGTGAAGGACAGTCAGAGTAGAAAGGGTTTTTTTTTTTTTTGCTTTTTATTGGTTCAAAGAAGGACAGAGGAAGAAGTACATCCGTATAGCGGAGGGACCTACAGTTTTACGTGGGTTCCGAACCACGGATAGTAGTAGAGTGATTTGGTGATGGCAGGGATATTTAATGTATGATGTAATGTGGTGGGTGAAAAAGCGGTGTCGGTCCTTTCTGCTCTTGTCCTGTGACTCTTCCTGCAAAAAGGCCAACCTGCTAAAGAAAAGAGAAGTATAAAAAATGTTGTGGTGTTATGTGCATGGGGAGGGTGAGGATGGTTTGTGATAATGATTGACATGATGGTAGGATGTGCAATGACAGAGGCTCGAAAAGGCTCCCTCACCGCAACGAGGGGTCAAATCTAATACCATCTGCTTGCACGCGGTAAGTCGCTGGTGGCGGGGGGTGAATGGGGATTCCTGCATGGATGCTTCCAGGGCCCCGCCCCACCATCTCTTGACTACCTTCCTGCCCAGCCCTTGCCGCACCCAACTACCTCTGTGTGGGGGGTGAAGTGGCTTCCACTGAATGGTGTGGTTACCGTCCCCATCATCAGTACTGGCCGCTCCTTAACTACCTCGGGGGGTACCGCTACCGGAACGTCATGCCGACGTCCGGGGGCCCCATTGCCGTGACGTCAGTGGGAGGAGTGCGGTTCGTGCTATCCCCGTCTCTCTGGAAGTGGTCCGGTGCCCCCTTGAAACCTAGGCTGCGAGGCAAGAAAATAATGTATAAAAAACAAAAATATGAATACAAAGCCATAAGACAAAAAATATGAAAAAACCACTAGGTGTTGCCACACGACCCCACTCCCTCGGTCAGAGGCATGGTATGTTAATGGCGGTGATTTTTTGTCGCGTCCCTTTCCCAAGAGCGGTCCGGTGCCACCTTAAAACCTAGGCTGCGAGACAGAAAAATAATGCACAAAAACAAAAATATGAATACAAAACCATAAGACAAAAAATATGAAAAAACCACTAGGTGTTGGCACGCGGGACCGCCCACGTGAACGAGAGAACGACGATGATGCCACTCAGACACCATGAGTGGTACAGAGAAAGGAGATAGTGAAGGGAAGAAAGGAGGAGTCCATTATTAGAAAACAGGTTCAGGAGGCACAGTGGGAGGATCAAGGAGATTGCAGTGCGGCAGGTGACGGAAAGGTGGGGGGAGGTTGGTAATGAAATTGTATGTGATTGTGTGTCTGTCGGAGAAGGAGCTTAGTTGTTTTTCGATTCTATTGTGGAGTGTTATGTTAAGGGGGGGGATGTTGGACTCCTGGTGAATGGAGAGAGAGGTTTGGAAGTCGAACCATTTCGTCCCAAGAGCGAAACGAATTGCTCGGTTTTGAACTTTTTGAAGTTTAGAGAGGTTGGAGGGAGCAGAGAGAGAGAGGGCAAGAGGGCAGTAGGTTAAGAGAGGGAGAATGAAAGCTTTGTAGAGGTGAAGTTTTGTTTTTGTGCTGCTGTCGCGAAATCTTTCCAGGTTGCTCAGGGCCTTGGCGGCTATGGTTGCTTTTTGTTTTATATGTATATTGAAGTTGAGGTGCTTATCTATGGTGAGGCCAAGCACTTTGTTGTTGTTACTGATGGGGATTGGGGTGGGGATTGGAGTAATTCTGTTTAGTGAGATTTGGCGGGGCTGACTTCTTTTAATGTTGAAATAAGTGACTTTTGATTTTTCGGGATGGGAGAGAATTCGCCATTTCATCTCCCACAGGCTAGTCGCCATCAGTTCCCATTGAATTTTGTCGGTTAGGAGATCTAACGACCTGGCACGGGCCAATTGCGTTACATCGTCCGCGTATTGAATAGTTAGTGAGTCATTGTGGGCTGGGAGGGGTAGGTCAGCTGTGTACATGTTAAAAAGGGTGGGGGAGAGTACGGAGCCTTGTGGGACTCCAGCCTGAGGGGTGAAAAATGGCGAAAAGTTGCCCTGGTGGCGGATTCTTGTCTGTCTCTCATCCAGAAAACTACACAAGATGCGTTGTGTTAGAAAAGGGAGATTGAAGTTATTACAAATTTTGTATTTCAAACCGGTGTGCCAAACGGTGTCAAAAGCTTTCTTGACATCTTTTGTCACGAGTGCTGTCTTGTAATATGGCTTGTTGAAATTTAGGTAGGCTACTATGCTGTTAAGGGCGTCCTCAGTTGAGGCGTTCCTCCGGAAACCGAACTGCTGTGGTGCCAGCAATCCGTTACATTCGAGGAACGCTCTCAATCTTAAGTTGATTAGACGTTCAAAAGTTTTTCCAAGAATTTCAAGGAGGCTTATGGGGCGATAGTTTTCTGGTAAGTGAGAGTTTTTTCCGGGCTTGGCAATAAGGGTGATGTTTGAAATTTTGAAAGCCTTTGGGAAGTATCCAGAGGCGAGGCAAGCATTGAAAATTTTTGTCAGGCTGGATATGATTTCTGGAGGAAGGCTCCGCACCATCGGCCATGTGACTCCTGAGGGGCCGGGGGCTCGCCGCGGAGTATGTCTGAGCAACCTGGTGACATCCTCCTCCTCAATGGGTGTGGTGAGAGGGTGTTGGGGATCTAGGTGTGTTAAGTGTATAATGTTATGTGGTAGCGTGTTTGCTATGTTTCGGCGCACAAGATCGGTGATGTGGTGTATGTGGGCAATACTGGGCTCATGGGGAGGGAAAGGGTGTGGTTGGAAGGTGTTGCACCAGTGTGTCTGGAAGGTGTTGGTGACCTGGTCTGGGTTGGTGACTCGATCACCGTTCACTAGGAGGTACTCGAATCTTTCCCGGTGGCATCCCTTCAGCTTGTGCACCATGTGCCAGAACTGAGTAGGATTTTTGCAGCGAGCTCCGTCCATAAGGGAGACTAGGTTCCTCCAGTGAGCGCTGTGGTCATCCTGTAGGCTATTTAGTATGTGTGTGCGAAGGGTGCAGAGGTCTCTGTAGATGGGTATGTGGTTGTGCATGTTTTGTAAAAAGCGTGTTCTGTAGCACACTAGTAGTCGTTGTGTTTTTATGGAGGGTCTGAAGTCTATGTGAATTTTGTGTTGTTTCTTTGGTGTGTGTCTGTTGGCTGATGTCAGGATGTCACTATGTAGTGTCTCTAGGGCACTGTCTATTATTGTATAGGGTTGGCCTTCGAGCTGTGGTGGTTGGTGTAGGTCTGAAAGAGTTTTCCTGAATCCCTCCCAGTCGGCGGAGCGGTAGTCGGGGACAGGTGGGGATGGGATAGATATGGGGTTTGAGGATATTTTTAGAATTAGGGGGACGTGGTCTGAACCACAGATGGGTCCGTAGGAGATGTGGTGATGGAAAGGTAGGGATTGCCGGTTGGAGAGGATGAGATCCGGCCTGCCATTCCCATTGTGGGTATAGCAGGTAGGAAAGTCAGGGCCAAGGAAACGGAGGCGTTTCAGTTGTGTAAGTTGTAGAAGTTGGTGTCCATGTTGGTTGTTCTTGGTGTGTCTAAATGCTGTGTGACTGGCATTGAGGTCTGCCAGTATATAGGCTGGTATGTTTGTGTGATTGAAGAGATTGTTGAGACTGGTGAGAGGGAGCCCTGTATCCGGTCTGCTGTATGTGGTGGCAATAAGAAATATCCCGTGTTGTGTTTCGATCCTGGTGGCCAGGAAGTGTGCTGAAGGCCAGTCGGTTATGTGGATGTGTTTGATGGTGCATTTGACCATGACAGCTACGCCATCATGACGTGTACCTGTAGTGTAACGTGTGTTATATCCATATAGCTTAATTGGTTTTGTTGGTGAACCTGTGTGGTTCAGGAGGACGATGTCTGGGTCGGTTGATCGAATAGCTTCTGAAATAAGGTGCCGGTTATTCCAGTAGCCGCGACAATTTAGTTGCATGATCGTAATCATGTTTTCTTAACTCTCGATGTGGTTCGTGTGGGTCTAGGGGAGGTGGGTTGTGTACCCGGAATGTGTCTTTTATGTGCGGTGTTACTGGCTTGTGTTGGTGTGTTTTCGTTCGTTTTTGTGGTGGAGGTAGTGGTAGGAGTGGGGCTGTGGGGTTGCGTTTTCCCAGAAACTGTGTCCTCACCGGTAGCTAGGTTCCCGGTTGGAAGGAGGCTGGATTGTTCGGTGGAGGAGGAGTTTGGTTCCTGATTAGGGACTGTAGGAGCTTCTGTTTGTTCAGCAAGGTGGTGTTGTTGGTTTG
>NW_026973795.1:12500-27500 GCF_035594125.1 Scylla paramamosain | reverse complement strand
CTGACCTGACCTAATCTAACCTAACTTCGCCTTACTTGAATTACATTCAAGTATCGATCAGTCAGTGGAGCCGAGGCTTGCTGGTTTTTCCCATCCTTCACAACCCAACCGACACATATACACACACACACATTCTCTCTCTCTCTCTCTCTCTCTCTCTCTCTCTCTCTCTCTCTCTCTCTCTCTCTCTCTCTCTCTCTCTCTCTCTAACTCCCTTCGTGATTTCTGGCATCTAGCCAAAAAGTATCTCCAATAACTTTGCTGCTTCTTCTTTCCCTACTCTATTTCAACCAGATGGCACCACTGCTATCGCATCTATTTCTAAAGCTGAAATCTTTGCTCAAACCTTTGCTAAAAATTCTACATTGGACGATTCTGGGCTTGTTCCTCCCTCTCCTCCACCCTCTGACAACTTCATGCCACCTATTAAAATTCTTCGCAATGATGTTTTCCATGCCCTCGCTGGCCTAAACCCTCGGAAGGCTTATGGACCGGATGGGGTCCCTCCTATTGTTCTCCGAAACAATGCCTCCATGCTTGCACCTTGCCTATTCAAATTCTTTCAGCTCTGTCTGTCAACACTACCTTTCCTTCTTGCTGGAAGTTTACTTACATTCAACCTGTTCCTAAAAAGGGTGACCGTTCTAATCCCTCAAACTACCATCCTATTGCTTTAATTTCCTGCCTATCTAAAGTTTTTGAATCTATCTTCAACAGGAAGATTCTTAAACATCTATCACTCCACAACCTTCTATCTGATCGCCAGTATGGGTTCCGTCAAGGCCGCTCTACTGGTGATCTTCTGGCTTTCCTTACTGAGTCTTGGTCATCCTCTTTTAGAGATTTTGGTGAAACTTTTGCTGTTGCCTTGGACATAATTATCAAAAGCTTTTGATAGAGTCTGGCACAAAGCTTTGATTTCCAAACTACCCTCCTACGGTTTCTATCCTTCTCTCTGTTTACTTCATCTCAAGTTTCCTTTTTGACCGTTCTATTGCTGCTGTGGTAGACGGTCACTGTTCTTCTCCTAAATCAATTAACAGTGGTGTTCCTCAGGGTTCTGTCCTGTCACCCACTCTCTTCTTATTATTCATTAATGATCTTCTAAACCAAACTTCTTGTCCTATCCACTCCTACGCTGAAGATACCACCCTGCACTTTTCCACGTCTTTTCATAGACGTCCAACCCTTCAGGAGGTAAACATATCACGCAGGGAAGCCACAGAACGCCTGACTTCTGATCTTTCTAAAATTTCTCATTGGGGCAGAACAAACTTGATATTGTTCAATGCCTCAAAAAATCAATTCCTCCATCTATCAACTCGACACAACCTTCCAGACAACTATCCCCTCTTCTTCAATGACACTCAACTGTCCCCCTCTTCTACATTGAACATCCTCGGTCTGTCCTTTACTTATAATCTGAACTGGAAACTTCACATCTCATCTCTAGCTAAAACAGCTTTTATGAAGTTAGGTGTTCTGAGACGTCTCCGCCAGTTTTTCTCACCCCCCCAGCTGCTAACTCTGTACAAGGGCCTTATCCGTCCATGTATGGAGTATGCTTCACATGTCTGAGGGGGGTTCCACTCATACTGCTTTTCTAGACAGGGTGGAATCAAAAGCTTTTCGTCTCATCAACTCCTCTCCTCTAACTGACTGTCTTCAGCTTCTCTCTCACCGCCGCAATGTTGCATATCTAGCTGTCTTCTACCGCTATTTTCATGCTAACTGCTCTTCTGATCTTGCTAACTGCATGCCTCCCCTCCTTCCGTGGCCTCGCTGCACAAGACTTTCTTCTTTCTCTCACCTCTATTCTGTCCACTTCTCTAACGCAAGAGTTAACTAGTATTCTCAATCATTCATCCCTTTCTCTGGTAAACTCTGGAACTCCCTGCCTGCTTCCGTATTTCCACCTTCCTATGACTTGAATTCCTTCAAGAGGGAGGTTTCAAGACACTTATTCATCATTTTTTGACCACTGCTTTGACCCCTGTATGGGACTGGCATTTCAGTGGGCATTTTTTTTATTACATTTTTGTTGCCCTTGGCCAGTGTCCTTCCTACATAAAAAAAAAAAAAAAAATAGTAGTAGTAGTAGCAGTAGTAGTAGTAGTAGTAGTAGTAGTAGTAATGCTATTTTTCATATATTTAGTAATTTTTTTTTTTCATATTATTATTTATATTTATATTTTTTGTTTTGTTTTGACATTCATACGAATGCTATAAAGGTGAAGCATAGAAATTTATTTGATTGATTAATTAATTTATATATCTATTTATTTTGATTTTTTAAATTAATTAATTTATTTATTTTTATTATTATTATTTTTTTTTTTTATGTCTCTATGATAAGCAAAGCATTATAGAATTTATGAAAGCACATATCCTCTAGAGTCTTGCCCTACAAAAGATTCTGTAAAGTAAAAAATAAAGGGAATAAGTGTCAGTGACGTTTGATGAATAGAGGAAGGCGTGGCAGAAATTACCATAAAACGTATATAAATGAAAATTTATCTTCCTCGTATTTTCCAACTTGCGTTTGCTTCTTGAAAATTTAACTGGGTGGGTCATATAGCAGACATATTGTTCTTTCCTCCATTGTAGTTTGTTTCCAGCAAGCCCCCTAAATAAAGTTTCTGTTTTTTTTTTTTTTTTTTTTTTTTTAAAGAAATGAGGAATTACATTCTAACGCTGATCACTGAGCGGAGCGTAGACGAGCTGCTATCCTCAAGGACGTTACCTCTCTCTCTCTCTCTCTCTCTCTCTAAATAAGACTTTAAATAAAAAGAATATATATATATATATATATATATATATATATATATATATATATATATATATATATATATATATATATATATATATATATATATATATATATATATATATATATATATATATATTAAAAGACAATGAATATCCTCTGGGGAAGGGGTGACAATCCTTATTTAACCCTTAATTTCAGTTGAATTTTGACAAGTCTACGTTAAAATGTTTCCATTTTTCTGCAGTGATAAAGAAACGTAGAGGGGTAGCTAATATATTTAATTGTTAATTGTATCTTTTTTTCTTTCTTTTTTTCATTTATTCTTTTATTAATTTTTCTTTTCATTGCTTAATTATGCATTATGCCGACACTGCAGGTTACAATTGCAGATATTGCAAGTATTTTTGACACAATACAAGTACATCCAGCTAAACTATTGCTACAGTATAGAGAGAGTATTTCGATTACATACCTTATTCTTCATCTTCTTTTCTTCTTTTTTTTTTTTAATAAATATAATAATAAATAAATAAGTAAATAGGTATTGTCAAATGAAATCGTCGAGATTACGCAGGGGTTTCGGGCAATACTTGGATGGGTGACTACACAAGCCTCATCTGTCTGAAAAAAAATAAATAAATAAAAAAAATAAGAATAAGAATAGGGAGAATGAACGAAAATTTTAAGTAATAAAGATAACAGTAAGAATTATTATAACAAGAATAAGAAAAATTACAATAAAGGAATATAAAAAAAAAGAAAGAAAGCATCCCATGTCTTTCTTCCTAATTGTCATAGAAGGGTGAATTCTTTTGTATATTTTCCAACATTTCCAATACAACGATATGAATGGGGGAAGAAAGAATAAGAATAATAGAAAGAAGGCCTCCCAACACCTAGTTCTCCGGTCTTGGCCAATTAGCTAACGGCGGGATCAGCGCAGTTAAGCAGGGGGTCCGGGAAGAACTTGGATGGGTGACCACAAAAGCCTCATCTCTCTGAGAATAGAAAAAAATAGCAATAAGAATGAGGAGAATGAACGAAAAACGAAAATAATAAAATAACAATAACAACTATAATAAAAAAAAGAAGATTAAGAATAAAAAGAACAAAAATAAGGGAAAAAAGTAATAATATATCTCTCTTGCTAATTGTCGTAGAATTATGAATGAAGGGTTAATTTTAGTGCATATTTTCCAACATTTTCAGCACAACAATGCAACAACAATACAGGAAAGAATAAGAATAAGAGAAATAAGCCCTCCCAACACCTTGTTCTCCGCTCTTGACCAATCAGCTGACGGCGGGATCAGCAAGGTTAAGCAGGGGGTCCGGGCAGAACTTGGATGGGTGACCGCACAAGCCTCATCTCTCTAAAAGTAGGATAAATAAGAATAAGATAAGGAAGAATAATAAAAAAAAATGAAAATAATAAAGATAACAATATTAATTATGACAAGAATAAGAAAAAAATAGAATAAAAAGAATGAAAAAAATAAGAATATCACAACTTTCTTGCTAATTGTCTTAGAATTTTAAATGACATGTCAGTTCTGCTGTATATTTTCCAAGATTTGTTATGAATGAGGGAAGAAAGAATAAGAATAAGAATAAGAATAAGAACAAAATGAATTAGACTAACAATAATGATCACATCTTTCATGCGGTGACTGCGTGGGCGATGAGCCTCACTGGACGTTTCTGACCAATCACAAGGCAGGGTTGGAGTCGTCGGGCCCACCCGATTCATATATAAAGGGATTTTGTGGGAAGCGCGGGCAGACTCAGCTGAGTGTTCGTTGTGAGTTGTTGTTACCACAACTATGGCACGTACCAAGCAAACGGCTCGCAAGTCCACTGGTGGCAAGGCGCCCCGCAAGCAGCTTGCTACAAAGGCAGCTCGCAAGTCTGCTCCAGCCACTGGAGGTGTCAAGAAACCCCACCGTTACAGGCCTGGAACCGTTGCTCTCCGTGAGATCCGCCGTTATCAGAAGAGCACTGAGCTGCTTATCAGGAAACTGCCTTTCCAGCGCCTGGTGCGTGAAATTGCTCAGGATTTCAAGACTGACCTCCGCTTCCAGTCCTCTGCTGTCATGGCTCTCCAGGAAGCTTCCGAGGCTTACCTCGTGGGTCTGTTTGAGGATACCAACCTGTGCGCCATCCATGCCAAGCGCGTGACTATCATGCCAAAGGACATCCAACTGGCTCGTCGCATCCGTGGCGAGCGTGCCTAAGAAGTCATCCACGAATGATCTTCATAACAGCAATATCTAGGCCCTTTTTAGGGCCAAACATCTCTTTCATTAAAGAATTTTCATAGACAATCTGTTTGGTTTTGTGGAAGAAAATATTTATTTTCCATCTTTCAGTATCAGGTATCGACTTTCAACTCAATATCCTTCCCCCCTTTTTTTTTTTTTATATTATTATTATTATTCCCTCTTCCATGGCCATATCTCTTTCACTTGGGAGAATTTTTATCTTTCTTTATCTCTATTTTTTTTTTATCTTTTCTTTATCTCCACAGAATAATAATCACGATAATAATAAGCATAATAATAATAATAATAATAATAATAATAATAATAATAATAATAATAATGATACAATAATTATTATAATAATAATCATAATAAAAACAACAATATTAATATTATTAATAATGATAATAATAATAATAATAATAATAATAATAATAATAATAATAATAATAAAAATAATAATAATAATAATATTAATAATAATAACAATAATTATAATAATAATGCATTTGTCTATATCGTATCTTTTTTCCTTTTCAAGTGTGGCTCCAATGGAGCCGGGTATTATTTTATACTGGCAGCAGTATACTGGCCGCCTGTTTACTTGGAGGAGGTATACTTGGTAACAGCCTTGGTGCCTTCAGAAACAGCGTGTTTTGCCAGTTCACCAGGCAGAAGAAGACGGACAGCGGTCTGGATTTCCCGGCTGGTGATGGTGGAGCGCTTGTTATAGTGTGCCAGGCGGGATGCCTCGGCAGCGATGCGCTCGAAAATGTCATTCACGAACGAGTTCATGATTGACATGGCCTTGGAGGACACGCCAGTGTCTGGGTGGACTTGCTTGAGCACCTTGTAGATGTAGATGGAGTAGCTCTCCTTCCTCCTGCGCTTCTTCTTCTTGTCGCCCTTGGCAATGGCCTTCTGTGCCTTGCCAGCTTTCTTGGCAGCCTTTCCTGATGCTTTGGGAGGCATAGTGTCGCCGTACTGCTGTGAGAACGAGTGTGCGTTTTCTTTTTTTTTTATCTTTATTGAGGAAGTGGATGTTATAAAGGAGCGGGGGTGGGGGTAGGTGAGAGGACGGGAAAAAGTGTGTGAAATAAATGAAATACAGTTGGAGGTAGAAAGTGTCCGGGCGGTCCGGGAAGCTTTTTTTTTTTTTTTTTTTTTTTTTTTTTTTTTTTTTCCCAAGTGATGAAGGATACATTATGTATAGTACATACATGATAATACACATGATATATAAACTATTTTGCATAACATTGTAGTTATATATATCAAGGTGGAGAGCAAAAACATAACTATTTTGCATAACATTGTAGTTATATATATCAAGGTGGAGAGCAAAAACATATTATATGTACGTAAATATTAAAAAATAAGTAATATAACGTGACATGAAAGCAAAAATTATGTAATACAAGAAATACACATATATGATACATTGCACAACATTGTATATTAGATATTACCTAGTGAAGGGCAAGACATAGTAAATATTTGTAACAAATAATACAGAAACACATAACGTAACATGATAACGAAAGTTTTGTAATACAAATAACGTAACATGATAACGAAGGTTTTGTAATACAAGAAACAGGAGCAGCTTGTTGAGGAACAATAAACATTGAGAGTGCAATAATTAAAGTGTCATAATTTATAGATTTTATATAAATAAATGAGTAAATAAAAAAGGAAAACACAAGGATGTACAATAAACATTGAGAGTGCAATAATTAAAGTGTCATAATTTATAGATTTTATATAAATAAATGAGTAAATAAAAAAGGAAAACACAAGGATGTACATAAGGGAAGTTATGGGTTTGGTTTAACTCATCTATCGGTACCGGGGTGCAGGGCTGGGGTCCATCTCGAGTGTCAACAGGCTCCGTGGAAACCATGCATGTTGGTGGTTGGGGGCCTCTCTGTGTAGTTCCTGTAGGGCAGAGAACTGTTCCCAGCCCATTTCCTCCAGTCTTTGCCAGACTCTGTACGCCAGGGCGTGGAGCCTGACGTTGAGGGCTGGGATGGAGGCCTCCTCGTGCATGGCTTCCGCTGTTTGGAAGTCGTCCCAGCGAACGTCCAGAGCAAATCGTAGGGCTGCGTTCTGCACTCGCTGGAGCCTGCTGATGGCGTATTTGCTGAAGGCGTGCGTGGGGACAGGGGGATATGTGAGAACCGGGATCACCAGAGTCTTGATAAGGTGGAGCTTAAGGTCGCGGTTTAGGTCCCTGAAGCGGTACAAAGCTCCCAGGGCCCTCCTTGCCTGTTGGATTCGGCTTGATACATGGGAGGTGTAGCCCCGTCCTGAGAGCTGAAGCCCCAGCAGCCTCCCACGTGGTTGGAAGTCGACCAGGTCTCCTTCCACTAGCAGAGGTGTTGGGTTGTGGGTGGCCAGGGGGATGACCGCGAACTTGTTCAAGTTTGTCCGGATTCGCCACTCTTCCTCGTACCTGTTGACTCTGGCGATCTCCCTTCCTGTCCTGGAATTGAGCATCCTGGACGACCTCCCTGGATGAAAGATGAGCTGGGTGATGTCGTCTGCATACTGGACGTTTATTCCAGCATTGGAACTCGGACAGTCCCGGGTATAGATGGCGTAGAGTGTGGGGGAGAGGACACTCCCTTGTGGGACCCCAGCTGAGAGAGGGAACGGTGGCCCTGTGCGGTTGCCAATTCTGATCCTGGCAGTCCTGTCCTCCAGGAAGTCGCAAAGCAAACGTTCTATAGGACCGGGGAGCCCTAGGTTTAATATCTTGAACTTGAGTCCAGGATGCCAAACCTTATCGAAAGCCTTGCTTACATCCCGAAGGACAAGGTTGCATCTGCTACCAGATGCCTCCTGGACCGCCAAGGTCTCTGTGACAACCGCAATGGCATGGGTCGTCCCCACTCCCCTCCGGAATCCATATTGCCCGGGACTGAAAACACCATCTCCCTCCAGGTGGTCGCGCAGGCGCTTGGTGATTATTCTCTCCAGCAGCTTCCCCGGGGTCTCCAGAAGTGAGATGGGGCGGTAGTTTTCTGGGCGGGAAGGATCCTTCCCAGATTTCGCCACCATCCTCATCTCAGCTTCCTTGAAGCCGTCAGGGAAGTAGCCGGCAGAGAGGGCAGAATTAAAGATGTCACACAGCCTTCCCACAGCCCGGTCTGGAAGATGGTTCAAAATGAGCTTATTGATCGAGCTCCTGCCGGGGCAGGTTGCTTTACTCGTCTTGATGGCGTTCCGGATCTCCTCAGAGGAAATGAGACAATCAAGTGCTGAGGCACCAGACAGTCTCACAGGGTCTGCTGTGTCGTACGGGAAGGTCCTGTCTACGTGCTGTCTAAGGTAATCCAACACAGTGTTGTTGTCCTCAAAGTCATTGTCATCGTCCTGGAAGACAGGCTCCCATATTGCAGTCAGTAGTTTTTCTTTGTCTATGGCTGAGTAGTGTCGGTGTCCGTTCCCGTCAGTCAGGAAGGCTGAGTCAGGTCCAGTGGCACGACCAGAGAGTCTTTTTACGTCTGTCCAAAATTTCTTAGGATCATTATGGGAAGAGGCCAGTCTTGCTAGGGTATGGCCCCAGCAATTTGCGGCCTCATCCCGTCTAGAATCAGTTAGTGTCTGTCTAAGCTGTCTGTACCTTCTGAAATTGTCGTATGTCCATCCAGTCCTGGTTGCCTGGTCAAGTAATGCCTGGAATTGTATTCTGGTCATTTGTGTTGTCCTGGAGGGTCTAGGGCATGGAATCGTCCTATATACCGTCTTAGGTATGTGTCTGTCAGCTACTGTCCTAATTGTCCGCATCCAAAGGTCCAGAGCATCGTCAATGTCTTCTAGTCCCGCATGGGAAATGTTTGGCAGGTTCGTCATGGCAAGTTGGTCATCTTCTTTAAAGCTGTCCCAGTCAGCGGAGTGGAAGGAGAAAGTTGGGGTTGTGGCGATAAGTATAGGGGAAGAGCAGATATCAATCACCATAGGGAGGTGATCACTTGAGGTCAGAGGTCCTGGGGAAACATAGTGTGCAAAAGAATTGGAGGGGTTGGTTAGGATGATGTCAGGGGAGGAAGGGGCATTGGGGCCGAAGTAGGTAGGAAAAAAAGGTCCAATGTGTCTAGCAGTCTGTCGACGAAGATAGTCTGCGAGGTCACGGCCTACTGTATTAGTGGAAGTGTTTCCTAGAGTAGGGTGTCTAGCGTTTAAGTCTCCGGCAAATAACACAGGGGAGTTTCTACGAAAAAGTCTAAGAAAGTCAGGGTGGGGAAGGAAGGGCCGACGGGGGGGAAGATAGGAAGTGGCGACAGTCAAGGGTCCGACCTCTGTCTCTATATCAATGGAAAGAGTCTCAGATAAGTAGTCATCCTCTAGTCTTGAGTATTGCAGTCTAGTTCGAATCGCTATTGCTACACCGTCGTGTAGTTCGTTGGTAGTGTTGCGTTGTATTATCCTGTATCCTGGTATTTTAAGTCTTTTGTCATGTGTTAGACCGTGACTGTTGATTAAAACAATGTCAGGATCAAACTGTCTGTATGTGTTGCTTAAGTCGTACTTACGTCCATTCCAGGCTAGAACATTATGTTGGATTACCCTTAGTCGAGTCATCGTCCTGTCCTAGAGCGTATCTGCTTCCTCTGACGGGAGGATCTGGGGCGCCGGTTAGGTGGGGGACTTGCCTGCTGAACTCGTTCGATTTGGGGGTCTTGGGATGTTTGCCTACTCAAACTCAGGGAGCGAGATGGAGAGGAGGTCTTCCTAGGGTGTTGGGGGACAGAGCTGTGGTCTTCCGAGTCGTGTTCTACGTCGACTTCGTCGTTCTCCGGGTCCGTGTCTTCGTAGTCAGAGGAGGAAGATGCTGGGAAGTCATTCCTGGGTTCAATGGGGATGGGGGATGCCAGAGGGTCCTGGATTGGTTGCATCTTTCCCGTGATGGCTTTAATGATGGCATGCGAGGGTGGGTTGGGAGGCAACTTGATGTCTGGTAGGTTATTCATTGCCAGGCTGGCAGAGAGGGTGGTTTGGAAAGAACCAGGTGTTGCGCAGTTGACCATGTGCGCGTGCATGACGCACACGAGGCCAGTAAGGTTGAAAGCTGGCACTTCCTGGGGAGTAGAAGCAGCGGCTTGGGCATAGGAAGTGGAGGCCTTCCTCATCGCCTCCTTACGCATGCGTTCCTCCTTCTCTTTTAGTGCATTTTTCCGGGCAGGGCAGCGCATGGCCATACAACTGTGTGCCTGGCCACAGTGAAGGCAGCGTTTCTCTATTGCGTGGCAGTCTCGGAAGGAGTGCTCGTTGCTGGAGCACTCAGAGCACACTCTGAATCCTTGAGGTCGGGGGCATTGCCTAGTTGAGTGGTCCTCAATAGCATAACAGGTGTTGCATGTAAGTAGAGGTGTGTAGGTTTCCTCCTTTATCTGGTGGGGAGGAAGCGAGATCGAAAAAAGGAGGAGACCTTCCTCTCGAGCCCTTCTTGCCATCTGACTGGAGCGGAAAGTGAACTTGACAGTGTTCGATCTGTGGAACTTGAATACTTCCTGGATCTTTGCCCAGGTCTGGACACGTTCCACTTCCGCTCGCATTTCCTCAGTGTCATGTTGGTACACCAGGTCATCCAGTCTGAAGCAGATTACTGTTCTTTTCGCTTTAAGTTCTGGCGGTAGGATAGCTGTAAAGTTGTCCTGTGAGAGTTTATGGAGCAGGTCATCTTGAAAAATTGCGTCAGTGTCCTTATCTGAAGCAGTAAGGACTATTACTGCGTCAGCGGAGGGAATGAGTCGTGTCACTCTCACAGTAGGCGCCAGAAGTTGGAGGAGTCGGCTTCTGGTGCCGAGCTCCTTTGGGCGTAGGTGTTTAATTTTAACTCGCCCCATGGCTGGGCCTTAAAGGAGCTAGGGGAAAATCCTAAGCCATCAGGAAAGGTCAGGTACTGTTGACACAGGACACTGGGGTAGCACTGAGAATACGTGTATCACTGAAGCATTGAGAACACGTGTATCACTGAGGCACTCACTTTTACGGGTGGGGTAGGGAGTAAAACCTGGGCACTGGGGACTAAATCCTTGGCACTGCGAGTAAATGGGCGGCGAGATGGGGTAAAACCCTGGGCACTAAGGAGCAGAGTCGAGTAAATCCTGTCAGTTGAAAAGTGGTATATATATTAGCGTGCCTACTCAGGATCAGGAGTCGCCACCTCAGCGAGCGTCCTGATTGGTCCAGACGCGCTCTGGGCCGATCTGATCTCGCGTATATATAGCCGTTTTTCCCAAAATTCACTACTTGCTCGCAGAGCTACCGACGAGGTTAGAGTACTCGCGCTCCTCATTTATCACCAACAACAACAACTACTACTACTACTACTACTACCACAACATCCATTATCATGTCTGGACGCGGCAAGGGAGGAAAGGTGAAGGGAAAGTCAAAGTCCCGTTCCAGTCGTGCTGGACTCCAGTTCCCGGTCGGCAGGATTCATCGCCTTCTAAGGAAAGGCAACTACGCCGAGCGCGTGGGTGCTGGTGCCCCCGTGTACCTTGCGGCAGTTATGGAGTACCTGGCTGCTGAAGTCCTTGAGCTTGCCGGCAATGCCGCCCGTGACAACAAGAAGACTCGCATCATCCCACGTCACCTGCAGCTGGCCATCCGCAACGACGAGGAACTTAACAAGCTCCTCTCCGGAGTCACCATTGCACAGGGTGGCGTGCTGCCCAACATTCAGGCCGTGCTCCTTCCCAAGAAGACTGAGAAGAAGTAAATAAAGGGCCTCCCTCCCCTTCAGCCAATATCACCATCAATCCGGCTCCTCTTCGGAGCCACACGTTCAAACATCTAGAGAGTTGTGTAGACTATACTGGTATATCAATAATAAGCAAGTAGTGTATACTATATTTCTACTAATGTACCTGCTGTGTGTCACAGTGGAGAGTTGATTAGATGTGTTGCCTATTGTGATATGTTGAGCGTCTTTTTCATCTCAATGTATATTTTGTTTTATGAGAAACTGAGAACGATGAGGGGCGTGATCATTGAAATAAGTCAATGATAATAATAATAATAATAATAATAATAATAATAATAATAATAATAATAATAATAATAATAATAATAATGATAATAATAATAATAATAATAATAATAATAATAATGATAATAATAATAATACTTGGAGAAGACCTGATGAAGTGAGAAAGATGGTTATAATTAATAATGGTTTCTTTTCTTAGCTCAGATAGTGATAGTGAACATGGTTATGAGAAAGTAGTAGTAATAATAGTAGTCTATGGTCCTTCTTTCTTTTCATGTTTGTGGACCTTAAAAAGGTCCGGGAGATGATGTTATTCAATGATGATAATGCAAGCTGAATAGCTGGCACCATCTCAATAATGGAGCGATTTAACCACCAAATCCGTACAGGGTACGGCCCTGACGCTTGAGGGCGTAGACAACGTCCATGGCAGTAACGGTCTTACGCTTGGCGTGCTCGGTATAGGTGACAGCATCCCTGATAACGTTCTCAAGGAACACCTTGAGCACCCCACGAGTCTCCTCGTAGATGAGACCAGAGATGCGCTTGACGCCACCTCGGCGAGCTAGACGACGGATAGCAGGCTTGGTGATTCCCTGGATGTTATCACGCAGAACCTTACGGTGACGCTTGGCGCCTCCCTTTCCAAGACCCTTGCCTCCCTTGCCGCGGCCAGTCATGGTGATGAGAGCTGCTAGTACGACGTAAGAACGGTCTAACAGGAAGCTCACGAATGTGCCTCAAAATAACATAACATAACAAAGAGAGAAAAGATGGGGAGGGAGAAGTGGGGATAGTGGGAAGAATAGGGGGGTGATAAGAAGGGAATTGTAGTAGGAGAAATAGTCACTGGGGCTTGACCCAGGCGCAATTTGAATTAGGAGGGACATCTTTTTTTTATGTTTTTTATTTATTTATTTATTTTTTTTTTTTAACGTGTTATATTCATTCTAAGATGGCCAGGAAGACAAGGGCTTTATCGGGGAAAGCAGGAGAGTCCTCCACCAACCGAGCAAGCCAAGCCCAACACAGCCACAGCCACGGACGCCGCCCACGCACCCAAATCCCCGGGCCAAACCACGCACAAGTTAGGGGCCAGACTATCCAGAGCCTGCATTATCAGGTTGTGAAAGAGGAGTGAAGGACAGTCAGAGTAAAAAGGGTTTTTTTGTGCTTTTTATTGGTTCAAAGAAGGACAGAGGAAGAATTGCATCCGTATAGCGGAGGGACCTACAGTTTTACGTGGGTTCCGAACCACGGATAGTAGTAGAGTGATTTGGTGATGGCCGGGATATTTATTGTATGATGTAATGTGGTGGGTGAAAAAAGCGGTGTTGGTCCTTTTTTCTTGTGTCCTGTGACTCGTCCTGCAAAAAGGCCACCCTGCTAAAAAAAAAAAAAAAAAAAAAAAAAAAAAAAAAAAAAAAAAAAAATATATATATATAAATATATATATATATATACATATATACACATACACACACATACATACATATATACATATATACATATACATACATATATACACATATATACATATACACATATACACACATATACATATATATATATATATATATATATATATATATATATATATATATATATATATATATATATATATATATATATATATATATATATATATATATATATATATATATATATATATATATATATATAAATATAATATAAAAAATGTCGTGGTGTTATATGCATGGGGAGGGAGAGGATGGTTTGTGATAATGATTGACGTGATGGTAGGATGTGCAATGACAGAGGCTCGAAAAGGCTCCCTCACCGCAACGAGGGGTCAAATCTAATACCATCTGCCTGCACGCGGTAAGTCGCTGGTGGCGGGGGGTGAATGGGGATTCCTGCATGGATGCTTCCAGGGCCCCGCCCCACCATCTCTTGACTACCTTCCTGCCCAGCCCTTGCCGCACCCAACTACCTCTGTGTGGGGGGTGAAGTGGCTTCCACTGAATGGTGTGGTTACCGTCCCCATCATCAGTACTGGCCGCTCCTTAACTACCTCGGGGGGTACCGCTACCGGAACGTCATGCCGACGGCCGGGGGCCCCATTGCCGTGACGTCGCGCGGTATATATTGAGCCAGAGCGGTCGTGCGTGTAGTAAATTACTATTTTCCCTGTTTTTCTCACTTAATTTAACATTATCGGGTCATATGCATAGGTTTTCTGTTTCAGTGTTGACCCTGCAACTGCACATTTATGACTAAATTCACATACACAAGCACAAATGTGAATAAAACTCAATATAAAGGTGGAGGGGTTGCAAGATTTTCCGGCGCGCTAAGGCATGCCGAGATAATATACCTTCTCCCCTGACTCTTTTCTTGTAGGCATGCGCAAGATTCATTCAGTATCAAGTAATGTTTCAACTGAATTCATATTCTAATTTTCAGAAACTATCTTCCATTTGGTAGCATAACCAGTTTCCCCTCTTCTAGTTGGAAGAAAAAACAAATATATTTATTAACACTAACTCCTTGCTCTTCCAGTATGGTTTATGTATATATATATATATATATATATATATATATATATATATATATATATATATATATATATATATATATATATATATATATATATATATATATACTCGTATATATAGAATTATAACTATACTATGAAAAGCGTTGCTTTCATAACTAAGCAGGAGAACATCATCTTCAAATAGTCGATAAGTCAAGCTCATCAGAGCCAACGACCACACCACGTTGAATACACCGCTTCTCGTCTGATCAGCGAAGTTAAGCAACGTTGGGTCCGGTTAGTACTTGGATGGGTGACCGCCTGGGAACACCAGATGTTGTTGGCATTCCAACATTTTTATTTCCTTATTTATTCATCATTTTGCATTTTTTTCCCTCCCTTGATGATAAAACAATGCAATAAGGCAAGCAGAAAAGAAAAACAAATAATAAAATGCTTCCATTGA
>NW_026973795.1:2500-10000 GCF_035594125.1 Scylla paramamosain | reverse complement strand
CAACTTCATGCCACCTATTAAAATTCTTCGCAATGATGTTTTCCATGCCCTCGCTGGCCTAAACCCTCGGAAGGCTTATGGACCGGATGGGGTCCCTCCTATTGTTCTCCGAAACAATGCCTCCATGCTTGCACCTTGCCTATTCAAATTCTTTCAGCTCTGTCTGTCAACACTACCTTTCCTTCTTGCTGGAAGTTTACTTACATTCAACCTGTTCCTAAAAAGGGTGACCGTTCTAATCCCTCAAACTACCATCCTATTGCTTTAATTTCCTGCCTATCTAAAGTTTTTGAATCTATCTTCAACAGGAAGATTCTTAAACATCTATCACTCCACAACCTTCTATCTGATCGCCAGTATGGGTTCCGTCAAGGCCGCTCTACTGGTGATCTTCTGGCTTTCCTTACTGAGTCTTGGTCATCCTCTTTTAGAGATTTTGGTGAAACTTTTGCTGTTGCCTTGGACATAATTATCAAAAGCTTTTGATAGAGTCTGGCACAAAGCTTTGATTTCCAAACTACCCTCCTACGGTTTCTATCCTTCTCTCTGTTTACTTCATCTCAAGTTTCCTTTTTGACCGTTCTATTGCTGCTGTGGTAGACGGTCACTGTTCTTCTCCTAAATCAATTAACAGTGGTGTTCCTCAGGGTTCTGTCCTGTCACCCACTCTCTTCTTATTATTCATTAATGATCTTCTAAACCAAACTTCTTGTCCTATCCACTCCTACGCTGAAGATACCACCCTGCACTTTTCCACGTCTTTTCATAGACGTCCAACCCTTCAGGAGGTAAACATATCACGCAGGGAAGCCACAGAACGCCTGACTTCTGATCTTTCTAAAATTTCTCATTGGGGCAGAACAAACTTGATATTGTTCAATGCCTCAAAAAATCAATTCCTCCATCTATCAACTCGACACAACCTTCCAGACAACTATCCCCTCTTCTTCAATGACACTCAACTGTCCCCCTCTTCTACATTGAACATCCTCGGTCTGTCCTTTACTTATAATCTGAACTGGAAACTTCACATCTCATCTCTAGCTAAAACAGCTTTTATGAAGTTAGGTGTTCTGAGACGTCTCCGCCAGTTTTTCTCACCCCCCCAGCTGCTAACTCTGTACAAGGGCCTTATCCGTCCATGTATGGAGTATGCTTCACATGTCTGAGGGGGGTTCCACTCATACTGCTTTTCTAGACAGGGTGGAATCAAAAGCTTTTCGTCTCATCAACTCCTCTCCTCTAACTGACTGTCTTCAGCTTCTCTCTCACCGCCGCAATGTTGCATATCTAGCTGTCTTCTACCGCTATTTTCATGCTAACTGCTCTTCTGATCTTGCTAACTGCATGCCTCCCCTCCTTCCGTGGCCTCGCTGCACAAGACTTTCTTCTTTCTCTCACCTCTATTCTGTCCACTTCTCTAACGCAAGAGTTAACTAGTATTCTCAATCATTCATCCCTTTCTCTGGTAAACTCTGGAACTCCCTGCCTGCTTCCGTATTTCCACCTTCCTATGACTTGAATTCCTTCAAGAGGGAGGTTTCAAGACACTTATTCATCATTTTTTGACCACTGCTTTGACCCCTGTATGGGACTGGCATTTCAGTGGGCATTTTTTTTATTACATTTTTGTTGCCCTTGGCCAGTGTCCTTCCTACATAAAAAAAAAAAAAAAAATAGTAGTAGTAGTAGCAGTAGTAGTAGTAGTAGTAGTAGTAGTAGTAATGCTATTTTTCATATATTTAGTAATTTTTTTTTTTCATATTATTATTTATATTTATATTTTTTGTTTTGTTTTGACATTCATACGAATGCTATAAAGGTGAAGCATAGAAATTTATTTGATTGATTAATTAATTTATATATCTATTTATTTTGATTTTTTAAATTAATTAATTTATTTATTTTTATTATTATTATTTTTTTTTTTTATGTCTCTATGATAAGCAAAGCATTATAGAATTTATGAAAGCACATATCCTCTAGAGTCTTGCCCTACAAAAGATTCTGTAAAGTAAAAAATAAAGGGAATAAGTGTCAGTGACGTTTGATGAATAGAGGAAGGCGTGGCAGAAATTACCATAAAACGTATATAAATGAAAATTTATCTTCCTCGTATTTTCCAACTTGCGTTTGCTTCTTGAAAATTTAACTGGGTGGGTCATATAGCAGACATATTGTTCTTTCCTCCATTGTAGTTTGTTTCCAGCAAGCCCCCTAAATAAAGTTTCTGTTTTTTTTTTTTTTTTTTTTTTTTTAAAGAAATGAGGAATTACATTCTAACGCTGATCACTGAGCGGAGCGTAGACGAGCTGCTATCCTCAAGGACGTTACCTCTCTCTCTCTCTCTCTCTCTCTCTAAATAAGACTTTAAATAAAAAGAATATATATATATATATATATATATATATATATATATATATATATATATATATATATATATATATATATATATATATATATATATATATATATATATATATATATATATATTAAAAGACAATGAATATCCTCTGGGGAAGGGGTGACAATCCTTATTTAACCCTTAATTTCAGTTGAATTTTGACAAGTCTACGTTAAAATGTTTCCATTTTTCTGCAGTGATAAAGAAACGTAGAGGGGTAGCTAATATATTTAATTGTTAATTGTATCTTTTTTTCTTTCTTTTTTTCATTTATTCTTTTATTAATTTTTCTTTTCATTGCTTAATTATGCATTATGCCGACACTGCAGGTTACAATTGCAGATATTGCAAGTATTTTTGACACAATACAAGTACATCCAGCTAAACTATTGCTACAGTATAGAGAGAGTATTTCGATTACATACCTTATTCTTCATCTTCTTTTCTTCTTTTTTTTTTTTAATAAATATAATAATAAATAAATAAGTAAATAGGTATTGTCAAATGAAATCGTCGAGATTACGCAGGGGTTTCGGGCAATACTTGGATGGGTGACTACACAAGCCTCATCTGTCTGAAAAAAAATAAATAAATAAAAAAAATAAGAATAAGAATAGGGAGAATGAACGAAAATTTTAAGTAATAAAGATAACAGTAAGAATTATTATAACAAGAATAAGAAAAATTACAATAAAGGAATATAAAAAAAAAGAAAGAAAGCATCCCATGTCTTTCTTCCTAATTGTCATAGAAGGGTGAATTCTTTTGTATATTTTCCAACATTTCCAATACAACGATATGAATGGGGGAAGAAAGAATAAGAATAATAGAAAGAAGGCCTCCCAACACCTAGTTCTCCGGTCTTGGCCAATTAGCTAACGGCGGGATCAGCGCAGTTAAGCAGGGGGTCCGGGAAGAACTTGGATGGGTGACCACAAAAGCCTCATCTCTCTGAGAATAGAAAAAAATAGCAATAAGAATGAGGAGAATGAACGAAAAACGAAAATAATAAAATAACAATAACAACTATAATAAAAAAAAGAAGATTAAGAATAAAAAGAACAAAAATAAGGGAAAAAAGTAATAATATATCTCTCTTGCTAATTGTCGTAGAATTATGAATGAAGGGTTAATTTTAGTGCATATTTTCCAACATTTTCAGCACAACAATGCAACAACAATACAGGAAAGAATAAGAATAAGAGAAATAAGCCCTCCCAACACCTTGTTCTCCGCTCTTGACCAATCAGCTGACGGCGGGATCAGCAAGGTTAAGCAGGGGGTCCGGGCAGAACTTGGATGGGTGACCGCACAAGCCTCATCTCTCTAAAAGTAGGATAAATAAGAATAAGATAAGGAAGAATAATAAAAAAAAATGAAAATAATAAAGATAACAATATTAATTATGACAAGAATAAGAAAAAAATAGAATAAAAAGAATGAAAAAAATAAGAATATCACAACTTTCTTGCTAATTGTCTTAGAATTTTAAATGACATGTCAGTTCTGCTGTATATTTTCCAAGATTTGTTATGAATGAGGGAAGAAAGAATAAGAATAAGAATAAGAATAAGAACAAAATGAATTAGACTAACAATAATGATCACATCTTTCATGCGGTGACTGCGTGGGCGATGAGCCTCACTGGACGTTTCTGACCAATCACAAGGCAGGGTTGGAGTCGTCGGGCCCACCCGATTCATATATAAAGGGATTTTGTGGGAAGCGCGGGCAGACTCAGCTGAGTGTTCGTTGTGAGTTGTTGTTACCACAACTATGGCACGTACCAAGCAAACGGCTCGCAAGTCCACTGGTGGCAAGGCGCCCCGCAAGCAGCTTGCTACAAAGGCAGCTCGCAAGTCTGCTCCAGCCACTGGAGGTGTCAAGAAACCCCACCGTTACAGGCCTGGAACCGTTGCTCTCCGTGAGATCCGCCGTTATCAGAAGAGCACTGAGCTGCTTATCAGGAAACTGCCTTTCCAGCGCCTGGTGCGTGAAATTGCTCAGGATTTCAAGACTGACCTCCGCTTCCAGTCCTCTGCTGTCATGGCTCTCCAGGAAGCTTCCGAGGCTTACCTCGTGGGTCTGTTTGAGGATACCAACCTGTGCGCCATCCATGCCAAGCGCGTGACTATCATGCCAAAGGACATCCAACTGGCTCGTCGCATCCGTGGCGAGCGTGCCTAAGAAGTCATCCACGAATGATCTTCATAACAGCAATATCTAGGCCCTTTTTAGGGCCAAACATCTCTTTCATTAAAGAATTTTCATAGACAATCTGTTTGGTTTTGTGGAAGAAAATATTTATTTTCCATCTTTCAGTATCAGGTATCGACTTTCAACTCAATATCCTTCCCCCCTTTTTTTTTTTTTATATTATTATTATTATTCCCTCTTCCATGGCCATATCTCTTTCACTTGGGAGAATTTTTATCTTTCTTTATCTCTATTTTTTTTTTATCTTTTCTTTATCTCCACAGAATAATAATCACGATAATAATAAGCATAATAATAATAATAATAATAATAATAATAATAATAATAATAATAATAATAATAATGATACAATAATTATTATAATAATAATCATAATAAAAACAACAATATTAATATTATTAATAATGATAATAATAATAATAATAATAATAATAATAATAATAATAATAATAATAATAAAAATAATAATAATAATAATATTAATAATAATAACAATAATTATAATAATAATGCATTTGTCTATATCGTATCTTTTTTCCTTTTCAAGTGTGGCTCCAATGGAGCCGGGTATTATTTTATACTGGCAGCAGTATACTGGCCGCCTGTTTACTTGGAGGAGGTATACTTGGTAACAGCCTTGGTGCCTTCAGAAACAGCGTGTTTTGCCAGTTCACCAGGCAGAAGAAGACGGACAGCGGTCTGGATTTCCCGGCTGGTGATGGTGGAGCGCTTGTTATAGTGTGCCAGGCGGGATGCCTCGGCAGCGATGCGCTCGAAAATGTCATTCACGAACGAGTTCATGATTGACATGGCCTTGGAGGACACGCCAGTGTCTGGGTGGACTTGCTTGAGCACCTTGTAGATGTAGATGGAGTAGCTCTCCTTCCTCCTGCGCTTCTTCTTCTTGTCGCCCTTGGCAATGGCCTTCTGTGCCTTGCCAGCTTTCTTGGCAGCCTTTCCTGATGCTTTGGGAGGCATAGTGTCGCCGTACTGCTGTGAGAACGAGTGTGCGTTTTCTCAGTTGAAAAGTGGTATATATATTAGCGTGCCTACTCAGGATCAGGAGTCGCCACCTCAGCGAGCGTCCTGATTGGTCCAGACGCGCTCTGGGCCGATCTGATCTCGCGTATATATAGCCGTTTTTCCCAAAATTCACTACTTGCTCGCAGAGCTACCGACGAGGTTAGAGTACTCGCGCTCCTCATTTATCACCAACAACAACAACTACTACTACTACTACTACTACCACAACATCCATTATCATGTCTGGACGCGGCAAGGGAGGAAAGGTGAAGGGAAAGTCAAAGTCCCGTTCCAGTCGTGCTGGACTCCAGTTCCCGGTCGGCAGGATTCATCGCCTTCTAAGGAAAGGCAACTACGCCGAGCGCGTGGGTGCTGGTGCCCCCGTGTACCTTGCGGCAGTTATGGAGTACCTGGCTGCTGAAGTCCTTGAGCTTGCCGGCAATGCCGCCCGTGACAACAAGAAGACTCGCATCATCCCACGTCACCTGCAGCTGGCCATCCGCAACGACGAGGAACTTAACAAGCTCCTCTCCGGAGTCACCATTGCACAGGGTGGCGTGCTGCCCAACATTCAGGCCGTGCTCCTTCCCAAGAAGACTGAGAAGAAGTAAATAAAGGGCCTCCCTCCCCTTCAGCCAATATCACCATCAATCCGGCTCCTCTTCGGAGCCACACGTTCAAACATCTAGAGAGTTGTGTAGACTATACTGGTATATCAATAATAAGCAAGTAGTGTATTTATTTTCGAGTTAGTTATTTGTTATTATTATTATTATTATTTAGTCAGGCACGCAAGTGACCGAGAATAAATATGTATACTATATTTCTACTAATGTACCTGCTGTGTGTCACAGTGGAGAGTTGATTAGATGTGTTGCCTATTGTGATATGTTGAGCGTCTTTTTCATCTCAATGTATATTTTGTTTTATGAGAAACTGAGAACGATGAGGGGCGTGATCATTGAAATAAGTCAATGATAATAATAATAATAATAATAATAATAATAATAATAATAATAATAATAATAATGATAATAATAATAATAATAATAATAATAATAATAATGATAATAATAATAATACTTGGAGAAGACCTGATGAAGTGAGAAAGATGGTTATAATTAATAATGGTTTCTTTTCTTAGCTCAGATAGTGATAGTGAACATGGTTATGAGAAAGTAGTAGTAATAATAGTAGTCTATGGTCCTTCTTTCTTTTCATGTTTGTGGACCTTAAAAAGGTCCGGGAGATGATGTTATTCAATGATGATAATGCAAGCTGAATAGCTGGCACCATCTCAATAATGGAGCGATTTAACCACCAAATCCGTACAGGGTACGGCCCTGACGCTTGAGGGCGTAGACAACGTCCATGGCAGTAACGGTCTTACGCTTGGCGTGCTCGGTATAGGTGACAGCATCCCTGATAACGTTCTCAAGGAACACCTTGAGCACCCCACGAGTCTCCTCGTAGATGAGACCAGAGATGCGCTTGACGCCACCTCGGCGAGCTAGACGACGGATAGCAGGCTTGGTGATTCCCTGGATGTTATCACGCAGAACCTTACGGTGACGCTTGGCGCCTCCCTTTCCAAGACCCTTGCCTCCCTTGCCGCGGCCAGTCATGGTGATGAGAGCTGCTAGTACGACGTCCGAACGGTCTAACAGGAAGCTCACGAATGTGCCTCAAAATTTTTGTCGCGCGGTATATATTGAGCCAGAGCGGTCGTGCGTGTAGTAAATTATTATTTTCCCTGTTTTTCTCACTTAATTTAACATTATCGGGTCATATGCATAGGTTTTCTGTTTCAGTGTTGACCCTGCAACTGCACATTTATGACTAAATTCACATACACA
>NW_026973794.1:162500-187321 GCF_035594125.1 Scylla paramamosain | reverse complement strand
GGAAGGAGAGGGAGTGGGTAGGTGATGAAAAGGGTGGAAAAAAGAGAGAAATAAAGAGAATTAAAGACAGAAACATGTAGGGACATTGAGAGAGAGAGAGAGAGAGAGAGAGAGAGAGAGAGAGAGAGAGAGAGAGAGAGAATTTTGATTATAATATTTTTAATGTTTTCTTTCCTTTAAAGGGAATATCTCTCTCTCTCTCTCTCTCTCTCTCTCTAAAGGGGAAGTTATTATTATTATTATTATTATTATTATTATTATTATTATTATTATTATTATTATTATTATTATTATTATTATTATTATTATTATTATTGCTGTTATTGTTTTACTACTACAACTACTACTACTACTACTACTACTACTACTACTACTACTACTACAACTACTATTACTATTGCAACTGCTGATTGGATATGAAAGTGGGCAGCTGGTTCTATGGGACTTCAAGGGCCGCTGTGCTGATGTCAGATACTAGTCTGCTGAACCCCTAAGGTAATAAAGAGAGTGAGAGAGAAAGTGAGAGAGAGAGAGAGAGAGAGAGAGAGAGAGAGAGAGAGAGAGAGAGAGAGAGAGAGAGAGAGAGAGCAGTTATTATTAGTAACCTAACCTAACCTAATCTGTTACAACACCCTTAAAAACCCGTGTCACTTCAACTAGAATCTTTTAAAGAGTGTTTCTCCTGTTAGTAGTGTAGAAATGCTGTTAATCTGTCTCTACAACCATAAAACATTTCTAATATCACCTGACCTGACCCCACATAACCTGATCTGACCTCCCATTCACAGGTCATTGTCTTGGCACCACGAGGGAGAGCAGGGTATGTGCTGTCATATGGACTGGTCACTCACAACTTGGACACTGAAACAAGCCTCTCCCAGACCCCCCCCCCCACCTCTCTCTCTCTCTCTCTCTCTCTCTCTCTCTCTCTCTCTCTCTCTCTCTCTCTCTCTCTCTCTCTCTCTCTCTCTCTCTCTCTCTCTCTCTCTCTCTCTCTCTCTCTCTCTCTCTCTCTCTCTCTCTCTCTCTCCACAGAACTGAGTGACCCCCGTGCACTGGTGGTTCTCCACAATGACGTCGTTGTTGTGGACCTACTCTCCCCCAGCTACCCCTGTTTTGAGAACCCCTATTGAAGGGATACACACGAGTCACCTGTCACCTGCTGTGCACACCTGGCTGACTGCCCTGCTGACCTCAACCCTGCCCTCTACTTAGCTGGGGCCAGGGGAGGGGGGCACAGGAAGCAGGGTTTCTCTGAGAAGGAGTGGCCAATCTCTGGGAGGGAGTGGGACAGCACCTCTTGCCCCTACCCTGAAATGACCTTGACTGGGTGAGTGATGGCTCATGGGAATGGCGTGGGTGTCTGTGCGAGTGTCTGAGAGAGAGAGAGAGAGAGAGAGAGAGAGAGAGAGAGAGAGAGAGAGAGAGAGAGAGATGAAATTGTTGATATATTTCTTTATTTCTTCCTTCTACTACTTCTACTACTACTACTACTATTACTTTACTATTACTACTACTACTACTACTACTACTACTATTTTTTGCAGACATGTGGATGGGTCAATAAAATTCTGGGATGCCTCTTCTGTGGGACTCCAGATTCTTTACAATTTCAAGACTGCAAACGTATGGCCTATTCCAGTTCACTTGAGTCCATCCCAGCCTCCCCAACTGCATCCCAGCCACCCCAGTACATCCCAGCCTCTCCCAGTGCATCCCAGTCATCCCTAGTTCATCCCCAGCCTCTCCCAGTGCATCTCAGCCACTCTTGGTGCATCCCAGCCTCTCCCAGTGCATTTCAGCCTCTCCCAATCCATCCCAGCCTCCCTCAGAGCATCCCAGCCTCCCTCAGTGCAACCCAGCCTCCTTCAGTGCATCCCAGCCTCTTCCAGTCCATCCCAACCTCTCCCAGTGCATCTCAACCACTCTTGGTGCAGCCCAGCCTCTCCCAGTCCATCCCAGCTTCTCCCAGTGCATCTCAGCCACTCTTGGTGCATCCCAGCTTCTCCCAGTGCATCTCAGCCTCTCCCAATCCATCCCAGCCTCCCTCAGTGCATCTCAGCCTCCTTCAGTGCATCCCAGCCTCTTCCAGTGCATCCCAACCTCTCCCAGTGCATCTCAGCCTCTCCCAGTGCATCCCAGCCTCTCCTAGTCCATCTCAGCCTCTCCCAGTGCATCTCAGCCTCTCTCTGTGCATCCCAGCCTCTTCCAGTGCATCCTAGCATTTCTCAATGCATCCCAGCCACCCTTAGTCCATCCCACCCTCTCCTAGTGCACCTGTCTCTCCCAGTGCATCCCATCCTCTCCCAGTGCATCCCAGCCTTTCTCAGTCCATCCTAACCTCTCCCAGTGCATCACAGCCTCTCCCACTGTATCCCAGCCTCCCCCAGTGCATCCCAGTCTCTCCCAGTGCATCCCAGTCTCTCCCAATGTATCCCAGCTTCTCCCAGTCCATCCCAGCCTCTCCCAGTGCATTCCAGCTTCCTCCAGTGCATCCCAGCCTCTCCCAGTGCATCCCTGCCGCTCCCAGTGCATCGCAGCCTCTGCCAGTGCATCCCAGGCTCTCCCAGTGCATCTCAGCCTCTCCCAGTACATCCCAATCTCTCCCAGTACATCCCAGCCTCTCATAGTGCATCCCAGCCTCTCCCAGTACATCCCAGCCTCTCCCATTGCATCCTAGCCTCACCCAGTGCATCCTTGCCTCTCCCAGTGCATCCCAGCCTCTCCCAGTGCATCCCAGCCTCTCCCACTGTATCCCAGCCTCCCCCAGTGTATCCCAGTCTCTCCCAGTGCATCCCAGTCTCCCAGTGTATCCCAGCTTCTCCCAGTCCATCCCAGCCTCTCCCAGTGCATTCCAGCTTCTTCCAGTGCATCCCAGCCTCTCCCAGTGCATCCCAGACTCAGTATATGTAGGATGTCTATGTATATGTATATGGCGAACTGGCAACTGTGGGACCCGCGGCCACCAGCGGCGCCCGTGAGTCGCGCCGCGACAGTGGCAATTGCACCACGACCAGCATACGGGGTAGATGTGCTGTTCTTGTATCAGTCAATAAAGGCAGACAACGGCAGCTGGCGTCTCTCTTCACAAGCCCTCTAACATGGCGCAGTGACCTCGAAGCTACGTACTGCTCATCATGCCGTTGCCACGTCGCCTTGGTGCAACTCCGCGAGGCCGCCGGAGTCCTGCAGCAGGCAGTGTTCCCGTCGCTGGTCTTTCAAGCTCAGTCTGCTTTCTTGGCACAGCAGCAGGCCATCGCATCACTGCAAGCCAGCCTGGCGTCACTTTCTGCCACTGGCCAGCGTCCCTCTGGAAAGGCTCCCGCAGGGGTCACGCCGGAGAAATGCATGCTGGAGATGTCCTCGGCAGGCTTTAGGACATGGCGGCGCTCGGTGGAGGCATGGCTGTCCCTCTCAAGATGGCCGGACCAGGAAGCCGTGCTCCACATCCGCCTGTTGTGTGTGGCTGACCTGCAGCGCGCCCTGGACGTAAAGTTCACTACAGATGAGTGGCAAGCCTCGTCTAAGAAGGACGCCCTGGATGCCATAGGGAAGATTGTGTTGCGGGCATCGAATCAGGCAGTGCGCTGGTCTGACTTCTTTAGTGTTTGTCAGGCCGTCGACGAGCCTGTCAGTGCTTTTTTCGTGCGGTGTGCCCAGCGCGCCGTGGATTGTGAATTCCAGTGCCCGCAATGTGAGTGCGACCTCTCAGAGTATATACTTCTGCGCAAAGTGTTGGTAGGTCTGAGTGACTCGGCCCTAAAACAAGAGGTGTTTAGACAGTGTCATATATTTGGTGATATGGAGAGCCTTAGGGCCTTTTGTGTCTCGTTTGAGGCGGCGCGCCGGGACGCCACCTCCATGCATGGCGGGAAAAACTCGCGCGAATGTGAGTTGGCGGGCACTGACGTCACGCCTGATGACGTCAGCGACGATGACGTCACCTCTCCCCAGCCCATGGTTGCCGCCTCCCGCCACCCTGCCAGAGACCCCCACAAGTCGTGCCGCTGGTGTGGGTATAGGCATGCTCCGGGTAGAGCCTCCTGCCCCGCGCAGCATGCCACTTGTGTTGCGTGCGGGAAGCCTGGGCACTTTAAGAGGAGGTGCAAGAGCTCCGGGAAACGTGAGGCTGGTAAGGCTGTCAATAGTGTGACCGTCGGCGCCGCCGGTATCGCCCCAGAGCCACTCCTGCAGGTGCAGTTGGTCCCACAGGTGGGAGGCCAAGCTTGCACCACTACAGCGGTGGCTGACACGGGGGCCCAGGTGTGCGTGGCTGGCCCAGCCCTGATGTCTTCGCTCGGTCTTCGGCCTGCGCTGTTGCAGCGTCGGGCTGGCCTCAGAGACCTGGCCAAGATACCATTGGCTAGCCTTGGAGCAGCGCCCTGCCACATCAGCCTCCCAGGACGCTCAACACTGCAGGAGGTGCACTTTGTAAAGTCAGTGGAGCGCCTGTATCTCTCATGCACTGCCTGTAAGGAGTTGAGGCTGGTGCACAGCGGCTTCCCTCACCCACAGTCGTATGTTGCTGCTGCAGAGACTACGGAAGGCCTCTCCGACTGCCCCCCGACCAGACCTTCCTCGCTGCCGCTGCCACCACTGGAGGAGAACATTCCCCGTCTGGAGGAATGGTTGCTGGGGCAGTTCTCGTCTACAGCATTCAACACTGACAGGAACCCGCTACCCGTCATGGAAGGTGCTCCGCATCACATTCACCTGCTGGATGGCGCGCAGCCCCACGCCTGCCACACCCCTGCTTCAGTTCCCAAGCACTGGAGGGCTGAGGTTAAGCAACAACTCGACGATGACGTCAAAAGAGGCGTGATTCGCCCTGTTCCCGCGGGCGAGGCCACGGAATGGTGTGCGCGTATGGTGGTGGTGGCCAAAAAGTCTGGCAAGCCGCGAAGGACTGTGGACTTCCAGAGGCTAAATGCATGGTGCCGCCGAGAAACACACCACACGCCCGCGCCTTTCGACATGGTGTCAGACATCCCCCCACACTCCTATAAGACTGTGATGGACGCTCACTGGGGATTCCACCAAGTCGAGCTTGATGAAGAAAGCAGGAGTCTGACGACCTTCATTACTCCCTGGGGTCGCTATCAGTACTGCAGAACACCTATGGGGCACTGCTCGGCAACAGATGCATACACGAAGAGATTCGATGATGCCATCATGGATTTTCCCCGGAAGCATAAGTGCATCGATGACACTCTGCTCTATGATGCCAGCATTGAGGAGGCCTTCTGGCACACCTTTGACTTCCTTGAGCTGTGCGCCCGGAAGGGCATCACTCTGAAGCCAGAGAAGTTTCAGTTCTGTCGTCGTGAGGCAGAGTTCGTTGGCTTCCATCTCGACTGGGTCACCTACAGGCCTGCAGATGAACGCCTGGCTGCCATACGGAAGTTCTCCATGCCTGAACAGCCCTCCATCACTGATGTGAGGTCTTGGTATGGATTCGTGAATCAACTGGCACCCTTCCTTGCAACAGCCCCCATTATGGAGCCCTTCCGGGACCTACTTAAGAAGCCTACTGGCAAGAAGGTGTACTGGGACGAGCAGCTGCGGCAGAAGCTCGAACAGGCAAAGGACACGATATGTCTGCTGGCTAAGGACGGACTGACTTACTACGACCGTACCCGGCCCACTGCTGTGATGACTGACTGGAGCAAGGAGGGGCTAGGCTTCGTCATCCTCCAGCAACACTGCCGTTGTTCAGCTGTGGATGCACCATTCTGCTGTAAGACTGGCTGGCGCCTGGCGCTGTGTGGCAGCCGTCACCTAACAGCTGCTGAGGCAGGTTACGCTCCAGTGGAAGGTGAGGCGCTCGCCGTGGCTTGGTGTCTCCGTAAGGCTCGCCTGTTCTTGTTGGGCTGCCCTAACTTGATGCTGGTGACGGACCACCGCCCCCTGGTCAAGCTTCTGGGTGATCGAGCGCTCACGGACATAGTGAACCCGCGGCTGTTCCGCCTGAAGGAGAGGACACTCCAGTACCGCATCACTGTCCGTTACCTGCCCGGTAAAAGGAACTGTGCAGCCGACTTCCTCTCAAGATACCCCGCACTCAAAGCGTCACCACATTAACAGTATATCTAAAACAATTATTCCCTGTAAAAACACTGTAAATTATTATTGTACAGGGGAGTTTCAATGGGTAACTAAAGTAAATTCCCCCTAGCAGTACTGAACGTAATTGTGCGTTACCTCTCAATAGAAAACATTTTATGCGAGTCTCCCTTCTAATACTCCGAAATGGCTCTCGTTTTCTTTCCGCCCCGGTAGTTTTAAGGGGAAGCTTCACTAAATTGAGTAAATTATTCCCGTTTTCTTTCCAACAGTGCCTCGAGGTGCCAGTCATTTATGAAGTGTATGAAAGCAGAAACGGGTCTCCAGAATATGATTTTTGCCCAAGATCTTCCCTTCAGGTGAGTCTGATGATGACGATGATACTATTACTGCTGCTGCTGCTGCTGCTGCTGCTGCTGCTGCTGCTGCTGCTGCTGCTGCTGCTGCTGCTGCTACTACTACTACTACTACTACTACTACTACTACTACTACTACTACTACTACTACTACTACTACTGCTGCTGCTGCTGCTGCTGCTGCTGCTGCTGCTGCTGCTGCTGCTGCTGCTGCTGCTGCTGCTGCTGCTGCTGCTGCTGCTGCTGCTGCTGCTGCTGCTGCTACTACTACTACTACTACTACTACTACTACTACTATCTTTGCAGACCTCTTTGGACTATTTCGTGTCCATCCATGTCAGAGCAGGACCGCAAAGAAGACCGGCTGGCTGGCTACCGGGTGAGAGAGAGAGAGAGAGAGAGAGAGAGAGAGAGAGAGAGAGAGAGAGAGAGAGAGAGAGAGAGATTGATTGCTTGATTGATAGATTTAAACAGTATTACTACTATTGCACTAATACTACTTTTACTACTGATACAATGAGTCTCTCTCTCTCTCTTTCTCTCTCTGGTTTTTCATAATTAATGTTATTTTTTTTCAGCTAATAATCAATTATTATTATTATTATTACTTTTAAAAATAATAATAATGTTAATAATATTATTTTTGCTCTTTATTTTTTAACCGTTATTTTTTAGAGGGCAAGATTTTCAATTACATTAATTACTTTGCTATTATTATTATTAATTATTATTATTATTATTATTATTATTATTATTATTATTATTACTACTACTACTGCTACTACTACTACTACTACTACTACTATTATTGCTTTTATCATTATTGTCGTTGTTGTTTTTGTTGTTGTGAAGAGATGGATTGGACAAAAAAGTACGTCAGAATAGTTCCACTGGATAGTACAAGATAGGTTAGATAGTCTGGATAGTACAGGAATAGGTAAGATAGAATAGTACAGAATAGGTTAGTCATTCAAGATAGTACAAAGATAATCTGGATAGTACAGCATAGGTTAGTTTGGATAGTACAAGAATAATTCTGCATAGTCAGTCAGGATAGTACAATAGAAGTCAAGCAGGGGGAGGGAGGGGGCAGATAGTCAGATAGTCCATGCAAGTCAGGATAGTACAGGATAGTAGCAGAGATAGGTTATTTGTAATAGTCAAAATAGTAAAGATAGTTTGGGATAGTCATGATAGTACAGACCCAAAAATTACTACTACTACTACTACTACAGGCCAGGTAGTGGGTGTGTCTGGTACATGCTGAGGACAAGGCAGACTACTCCTATCCTGTGTGGCGTTAGTCGAGCCACAGCCAATAGTCTGGAGACCCTCACCTTTGTACTATTCCTGATAGACTTTGCTGCTGCTGCTGCTGCTGCCTACGTAATGGGTCAAAGGTTAGCAGTGCACTACTGGCTGGCTGACTGACTGACTGACTGACTTTTTGGCTGACTGACTGACTGACTGACTGACTTTTTGGCTGGCTGACTGACTGACTGACTGACTTTTTGGCTGGTTGACTGACTGACTGTTTGGCTGGCTGGCTGACTGACTGACTGACTGACTGACTGACTGACTGACTGACTGACTTTTTGACTGACTGACTGACTGTTTGGCTGGCTGGCTGGCTGACTGACTGGCTGACTGACTGACTGTTTGGCTGACTGACTGACTGAGTTTTTGGCTGGCTGGCTGACTGACTCACTGACCGCTTGGCTGGCTGACTGACTGACTTTTTGGCTGGCTGACTGACTGACTGACCGACCATTTGGCTGGCTGACTGACTGACTGACTTTTTGGCTGGCTGACTGACTGACTGACTTTTTGCTGCTGGCTGACTGACTGACTGACTGACTGACTGACTGACTGACTGACTGACTGTTTGTTTGGCTGACTGACTGACTGACTGACTGACTTTTTGGCTGGCTGACGGACTCAATGACCGTTTGGCTGGCTGGCTGGCTGACTGACTGACTGACTGACTGACTGACTGACTGACTGTTTGGCTGACTGACTAACTGACTGACTGACTTACTGACTGTTTGGCTGGCTGACTGACTGACTGACTGACTGACTGACCAACTGACTTTGGCTGGCTGGCTGACTGACTGACTGACTGACTGACCTGACTGACTGACTGACTGACTGACTGTTTGCCTGGCTGACTGACTGACTGACTGTTTGGCTGGCTGACTGACTGACTGACTTTTTGGTTGGCTGGCTGACTGACTGACTGACTTTTTGGCTGGCTGGCTGGCTGGCTGACTGACTGACTGACTGACTGACTGACTGACTGACTGACTGACCAACCGACCTTGACTGACTGACTGACTGACCAACCAACTGACTTTGGCTGGCTGGCTGACTGACTGACTGACTGACTGACTGACTGACTGACTGACTGACTGTTTGCCTGGCTGACTGACTGACTGACTGTTTGGCTGGCTGACTGACTGACTGACTGACTGTTTGGCTGGCTGACTGACTGACTGACTGACTTTTTGGCTGGCTGACTGACTGACTGACTGACTTTTTGGCTGACTGACTGACTGACTGACTGACTTTGGCTGGCTGGCTGACTGACTGACTGACTTTGGCTGGCTGGCTGGCTGACTGACTGACTGACTGACTGACTGACTGACCAACCGACTTTGACTGACTGACTGACTGAATGGCTGGCTGGCTGGCTGACTGACTGACTGATTGACTTTGGCTAGCTGGGTGGCTGGCTGGCTGGCTGTCACCACCACCTACCCTAACCTAACAAAACTAAATTAACCTAACCCCTCAAAAAAATGGACCTTTCTTTCTTTTTTTTTTTTATTAGACTTTTGTTGCCCTTGGTTGGTGTCCCTTGTACATTAAAAACAAACAAACCTAACCAAACCGTGTGTGTGTGTGTGTGTGTGTGTGTGTGTGTGTGTGTGTGTGTGTGTGTGTACACAGGTGACCACATGTGTATGGGAAGCTGCATTTCTTGGTGTGGCATGAACAGCCTCATCTCATTGGCTGTGTTGTCTGAGTCCTTGCTGTGTTGTATGTGCTGTGCTTGTCCCTCTCGTTTCCATGCCTTCTCTCTCTCTCTCTCTCTCTCTCTCTCTCTCTCTCTCTCTCTCTCTCTCTCTCTCTCTCTCTCTCTCTCTCTCTCTCTCTCTCCTCACCTCACCACAGACAGCCCACAGCCCCACAGTATGTACCCCACAGTATGTTTATGAACCCCACAGTGACTCCCCACAGCCCCTCATCAATAAGTGTCCCCCTTACACACACACAGCATTACATATACAAACGCTGCATCTTGTACAGTGCCTAGAATAAAGAATGGACACACAAAATGGACAGGCTTCGTTTTGTTCCGTCCTGCATGAATGTGGCGAGGCTCAACATGTGCAGGTGAACAGTGAAGAGTGTATTAGATGCACGACTCAAAGATATGGAAGCTTACACACGAAGTACAGGACACAGCTTGATGATGAGTACGGTGAGTCAAGTATTAGGAGTCAAAATGCTCCACTTTGAACTGACCTACAACAAGGAGTAAGCTTGTAAAGGAGAAGACATTTGCCAACACAATAAACACACAGGGAAAAATTAATCTAAATAAAAGATTAAACAATTATATATATGCCAACACTAAATAAAGAATAAATGAAGACTAAGCATAGCAAATTAATCTGACTGCTAATAAACAAACCAACACAGTATATTTAAACACTATCATGGAAGATACTGAAGCTGTGTGCTGTCTTCCTGCAGCACTGGTCAGCTCCTGTGCCACCAGCTTCACAGCACCACCCTCTGTCAAAAAATAAATCAATTAATAAATGTTGCAAACTATCTGATGTCAAATAATATTGTGGGCTTGTACAGAGATGTGTCAACAACAACAACACCACCACCTTAACATGGTGAAGCAACAAGAGGCCACAGGTCACAGGCAGGGTGGCCAGGCCAAGACTTTACCCCCCAAGGCCCCGCCACACAGACTGCTGCCTCCACTGGAATCTTCCACGCACACTTTGCTGTGGCCTCCCAACACATCACTGTCGGCAGCATAGGGCTTGCTGCCACACTCGCTTCACAACTCCAGCCAGCTCACTGCAGGGCAAAGACACGACGGCAATTCAAGTCTTCTCATTAACTAAGTGACACAAAGCATTTCAAATATTTTCACATTTTCACTGGGATCTGACACAAACCTACCATTTAAAAAGAAATAGAATTTGGCTGTTAGATAGAGTGGTAAATGACTGCAATAATTCCAGACTGATTGCAAGTGGTGAGTCAGTAGAGTACTTAAAAGATTAGACACATTTATGGACAGGGCTGATAGGTGGATGTAGGTAGGTATGCCACATGCAGGCCTTGTGTTTCCTTAGGCAGTAACACGTAAAGAATTTTATATCACGTGAGAAACTATAAGGAAACACGAGGCCTACATGTGGCATACCTACCTACATCCACCAATTAGCCCTATCCATAAATGTGTCCAATCTTTTAAGTACTCTACTGACTCACCACTTGCAACCATTCTGGAATTATTCCAGTCATCTACCACTCTATCTAAAAGCCAAATTCTACAGGAAAATCCCTCTCATCCAGCATTCGAGTATCCGGCAGCTTCAAGTATCTGGCACATTTTTCCCCGAGCCTTAAAATCAATAAAAAATCAATGTGTACTCATAAAATCGATTAAATTATGATTAATTATGAGGAAGGCACAACCCCCGAGTTCCAAAAACAGTTTAATGTTAAGGATGCGATATTCATGGCTTCACTTGCTTGGCTAGACGTTAAAAGGCAAACATTGATGCGATGTTGGTGCAAATTGTACCCTTTGATGATGTGTGATGATGAGGATGAGGAGTTTGAAGGGTTTGTAGGTGGCATGAAAAATTCGGTGGTGAGCGAGCTGTGGGAAATGGGGGGAAAAGTGACAGATGAAGCGTTACAGGAATGGGTGGACGTGGACGAAAATCAGGCCGTAACATTCACTCTCACAGACGAGGAACTTATCAACGCTGTAGTAGATCATTTAGAGAAGATTAGTGATGATAGTGATGATGATAATGAGCCTAAAGTAACTTTAGAACAGGCTGCGAAACACATAGCTGGCTTTGTCAGGTTTGCTGAGCAGTGCACATACATGTCAACCCGAGATGTTATGACCCTTCACTGCATTGAGAATGAGTTTTTGCTGCAAAGAAGAAGGAGCTGCAAACAAGGAGATATTAGAAACTATTTTAAAGTAGCTTGTAAGGGAAAAGAATTGGGGCAAACAAGTACAGAATCTGATGATGTTGATGACCCGGAGGGTGTTGAAGGAGAGGTGTGGGGAGCGAAAAAGTGTCACAAACACTCGTACATTTTCATATCTTCATTGTATGCTATACATGTTGGCTAATATTGAGTAAAGCAAATAAGTGTATACGTACTTTATTTTTGTAACCCATCAACTTATTTATAAGAGGAAAGTATTAAAGAGAATGTTAGTACAGTAGTATTGTGTGTTGGTGAGTGTGAGGTGGCAGCACGGGTGGCAACGCACGGCACGGCGATCAGCTGATCTTTGTTATAATAATATGCGTGAGTGTAGGGTGGTGACTGTGGACATAATTTCACTTTTATTCAAGTATCCGGCATGTCAGCAGTCCTGTTGATAACGGATAAGAGGGATTTTACTGTATTTTTTTTTTTTAACTGAATTTTATGAAGCTTGAGGCAATGACAAGTTCTATTCTATTTAGCCTTCAGGATTTTGTTTGTATCACCCTTGTTACATCCATCATGCTTTCTGTTATGACTTCTCCTCAAAAGAGGAGAAAGTCATAACAGAAATTTAGTTTGTCAGAACAAACTAAATTTGAGTAAAATAAAACATATAGAAGATTCTACATTTGAGTATATCTGTATTAGTGACCACTGTACCTAACTGGAACTCCCAAACTATGTAGTATTAGTTAATCAATTTATAATTTTAACAGCATTACTTGGATCCACAATTAAGAGGCACAGACAAGATATAGCCTCAAGTGGTGCTTTTTGACTTTCTTCTTTCTTTCTTGGAGAACAATTGCCACATTTACTTACTGATGTATATTTGTAAGTGATGGTTTTCATGTGACTAATCTACATTTATGGTGGAGAGAGAGAGAGAGAGAGAGAGAGAGAGAGAGAGAGAGAGAGAGAGAGAGAGAGAGAGAGAGAGAGAGAGAGAGAGAGAGAGAGAGAGAGAGAGAGAGAGAGAGAGAGAGAGAGAGAGAGAGAGAGAGCCTTACCACCAAATATTTTGCCTCCTTTCTCAGAAATCTTCCACACAACCACCTTGCATATCAGGTGAAATTAATGTAATTTTTGGTATAGTTTTTAATTCCACATACCACATACCAGGCTGAACTGTGAGCTCCTGGGCTTGCTTACCACCCACATTATGTCTTTATAGTCTTATGAGGTGATGCAAGAGAGAAAGCAGAACACACACACACACACACACACACACACACACACACACACACACACACACACACAGATAACACTGCCTGACTGAGACACACACACCCTTGTATCTCTCACCTACTTCTTTACATAAAATACTGCAAGAGAGAGAATAATAACTGCACTAATGATTTATACCAAAACACACACACACACACACACAACAAATAAATTAATTAATTAATAAATATAGAGGGAATTTATTGCACAGCTGGCAAGGAGGTGAAGTCTGTTGTCATACTGTGTTGCAACCAATTGGAAGAAAAGTATAAAATATCATAGATTACACTTTTTTTTTTTTGCAGATATTTTTTGATTGACAGAATAATTTCCTAAAACTTGCTTCCATTTAGAATTTTGTTTTATTTGGGGAAAGATCAGGTAGGGAGGTGTGTTTTTAACCTGTGCTGGAGACGATGAGGTTAAAGGGTGTTACTCAATGTTTATGAGGCTAAATGATGGATTTAAGGCTCTTTTTAAGGATTTAAGAGGCTTAACAAAGGGTCTGGTGGCTTTTAAAGGATGTTTTAAAGGGTTTGCTAGTTGAAATTAAGCAGGATAGAAGAGTGTAAGATAAGGGACCCTTTTGACTCTTCTATGTTCCTAAACCACAGCAAAACTCTCTTAAAACACCTTGAAACACTGCCTTGCTAACTTAAAACCTAAGCAATTCAAAAACACAAGAAAACAAACTAAACACTTAAAAAAACATCTTTATAAATTCCATTAAACTTTCCTATATGTTTAACAACCTAAAAATACCAAAATGAACCCCAAAACTCAAAATAAAACAAAGACCCTTGCAAACACTAAAACACCAATAAATATCCCAAAACACACCTAAACACACTCACTGAATGACCTCAAGCACATCCACACACCCCAAAACACATTGAACACACTCTGCCCTATTCAAAACACCCCCAAACAGTTACCCATTAATAAAACACACAAATACACACTGAAACACATCCAAACACACTCAAAACACCATTGTATCCTCACAATCACTTAAAACACTGTCAAAAACACATACAAGATCAGAGAGAGAGAGAGAGAGAGAGAGAGAGAGAGAGAGAGAGAGAGAGAGAGAGAGAGAGAGAGAGAGAGAGAGAGAGAGAGAGAGAGAGAGAGAGAGAGAGAGAGAGAGAGAGAGAGAGAGAGAGAGAGAGAGAGAGAGAGAGAGAGAGAGAGAGAGAGAGAGAGAGAGAGAGAGAGAGAGAGAGAGAGAGAGTCATGAAAAATTTCCTGCTTGGCCCTAGAAGTAAGGTCATAAGATGCCATAGAAATACTGGTAATGTTAAAATAAAAGGAAAAATTAACAAAAATAAAATGAAGCCCAAAATTACAAGAAAAAAAAAAAAAAAAGGAAATTAAAACTACAAATTAACCCCTAAAGGACAGGTGGCATCTACGATTGCCCTACATTTTGTGGGCTTAATTTCAAATTTTTGCACAACTTTTTGAGCCTGTGAACATCCTTTCCTCACCACAGTGTCTCCCTCTGAGCCTCAGTGTGCTGCGAACCACTGTGATGGCTACAGGGGAAAATAATCACCCCTCTTCCTCTGATTCCTCAGACATCCACATCAGGGAAAATTTGCTCCAAAACAACCTCTTAGTGAAAATACTACTGGCAGAGAGTTACAAGTTACTTCCCCAAGTGTAGAAAGTGGTTTTACCAGAGAAAATAAAACAGTAATAGACTGTGTTTCACTCATATACATCTTCCCACCTGTCACAATTACATTTTTTCTTGTGTGTTATAAGTGATGGACAACAATACTATTTTCTTTAGTGTTTTTACAAAATTATAGATTTAGACATTCACGCGAGTGAGTGACCGAGAGATACTGGTGAGGGAAGCAGATAAAGTAGGCATGGGCACCCCTCCTCCCCCCTGCAAGCTAGGGCCCCAGCCAGGCCACCACATGGCATGCAACCATCTGAATGAACACAGGCTGAGGCTGAGAAAACACTGAAAGTTACTTCACTTCACCACAGACACACCACATCAACTAGAGAGTTCCAGTTTGCGGGAGATTGAAGAGGAAGGATTGATAAGTGTGATGCTATTACGTTTTAAACAATCGGTCAAGGCAGAGTTGAGAAATTGTTCATGGAATATGAACTATTTTTGAAGTGTCTCATATATATATATATATATATATATATATATATATATATATATATATATATATATATATATATATATATATACACACACACACACACACACACACACACACACACACACACACACACACACACACACACACACACACACACACAAATAGAAGAAATACATTGTTTTGAAGGTTACAAGAAAGCTGAGACCTTTAAAAAGTAATATTAGGAATTTAGGATGACAGTAAGATGACAAAAAAACATTACTGTTACATGGAAACACACACACACACACACACACACACACACACACACACACACACACACACACACACACACACACACACACACACACACACACTTCCCCAGCTCTCCCATGCCCACACAGGTCTGTGCATGCCTTGGACACAGAGAAGGGCACCATCAATGTGTACACCATCTCTACCATCCTGAGAATGACAGGTGGCAGGGTGAGATAAGGAGATAGAGAGAGATAGACATGTATACATACTTTCATTCATTCATTCATTTCATTTTCATTCACTCCTCCTCCTCCTCCTCCTCCTCCTCCTCCTCCTCCTCCTCCTCCTCCTCCTCCTTGTGCAGGCTCTGGTGCACTCTAGTTTGAGGAGTTCTTTGGCCGCCAAGTTCCTTATTGAAGGCGATGAGGAGTCGCTGGAGGAGGTGAAGGAAATTTTCTGTATCTATGACAAGCAAGGTAAGGATTCGCCGTTCATCTTTGACCCGTGTTTGGAAACCCTTCACTCTCTCACCACTGTTTTCCAAGGCTACAGAGGTGATCAGCTGGGTTGTCATGACTTTCTGCTGCTGCATCATTTCACACCCACACACACCACCCCTCACCCCTCACCCATATTTAAACCTTAGAAAACAACTGTAAATTGAGGGAGTTAGTGGAAACAGAAGAGAGAGGGAGGAAGAGAGGAAGAGGAAGAGAAGATACTGTTACTCCTTGCATAATGGAGACTAAGAGAAGGAGAGGGAGGAGATAGGTGGAGGAAAAAAAAAGAGGAATGGGGGAGGGGTGTACCAGGCACCTCACATCATGTAACAATAGTGAAAATAAAAGGGAGGAGGTAGAGGGCGGTGCACCTCACACAAGTCCAGAGAAGCAAGGGGACGCCATCACACAATCCGTCACCACCACTACAGCACAGCAAAGGGTGGTGAGTGTATTACTATAACAACAATGAAAGTTGAGAGGTTAGTGTCAATATTCATCCTGTGCTAACACCACCACTAGTCTGTCATCACAAAATCCCCATCACTCACCACAAACACACCACCATTCACCACAAACACACCACCATTCACCACAAACACACCACCATTCACCACAAACACACCACCATTCACCACAAACACACCATCACTCATCACAAACACACCACAATTCACCACAATCACTCAGGGCTGGAAAAACACACATTTAAAAAAAACCAAACTTTTTTTTTTTTAATTATTTTGGGAGGTTTATTGATTTTTGTTTATTCTTCATATTTTTATGTAAATCACTTTAAATAAGGAATTAAAAAGTAATCTAAAACAAAACAAAAGGTATGAAGTATTTTTTTTTATGTAGGAGGGGGACTGGCCAACAGCAAAAAAATAAATAAATAAAAATAAATAAATAAATAAATAAATAAATAAATAAATAAATAAATAATAAAATGAAATAAAATGAATATATAAATAAATAAATAAATAAGTAGGTAAATAGATAAATAAAATAAAATAAAAAAAATATATAAAAAATATAAAAAATTTCCAGCAAGAAGGAAAGGTAGATGTTGACAGACAGAGCTGAAAGAGTTTGACTAGGCAAGGTGCAAGCACGGAGGCACAGTTTCGGAGAACAATAGGAGGGGCCCCATCAGGTCCATAAGACTTCTGAGGGTTTAGGCCAGTGAGGGCATAAAAAACATCATTGCGAAGAATTTTAATAGGTGGCATGAAGTAGTCAGAGGGTGGAGGAGAGGGAGGAACAAGCCCAGAATCGTCCAAGGTAGGGTTTTTAGCAAAGGTTTGAGCGAAGAGTTCAGCTTTAGAAATGGATGTGATAGCAGTGGTGCCATCTGGCTGAAATAGAGGAGGGAAAGAAGAAGCAAAATTATTGGAGATATTTTTGGCTAGACGCCAGAAGTCACGAGGGGAGTTAGATCTTGAAAGGTTTTGACATTTTCTGTTAATGAAGGAGTTTTTGGCTAGTTGGAGAACAAACTTGGCATGGTTCTGGGCAGAAATATAAAGTGCATGAGATTCTGGTGATGGAAGGCTTAAGTAACTTTTGTGGGCCACCTTTCTATCATGTATAGCACGAGAACAAGCTGTGTTAAACCAAGGTTTAGAAGGTTTAGGTCGAGAAAAAGAGTGAGGCAACCGGCCAACTTGTGTGAAGAAATGCTTGTCAATGTGACTGACTGACTAACTAACTGGCTGACTGACTGGCTGACTGAATGGCGGAATGACTGACTGACTGACTGATTGGCTGACTGACTGACTGACTGACTGACTCGCTGGATCGATGACTGACTGACTAACTGACTGGCTGACTGACTGGCTGACTGAATGGCGGAATGACTGACTGACTGACTGACTGACTGACTGACTGGCTGGATCGGTGACTGACTGACTAACTGACTGGCTGACTGACTGGCTGACTGAATGGCGGAATGACTGACTGACTGACTGACTGACTGGCTGACTGACTGACTGACTGACTGACTGACTGGCTGGATGGGTGACTGACTGACTGACTGGCTGGATCGGTGACTGACTGACTAACTGACTGGCTGACTGACTGGCTGACTGAATGGCAGAATGACTGATTGACTGACTGACTGACTGGCGGAATGACTGACTGACTGACTGACTGACTGACTGACTGACTGACTGACTGACTGGCTGGATGGGTGACTGACTGACTGACTGGCTGACTGACTGATTAATTGGCCGACTGACTGGCTGACTGACTGACTGATTGGCTGAGTGGACTGACTGACTGACTGACTGTTTAACTGACTGACTGGCTGATTGGCTGACTGACTGAATGACAGGCTGGCTGACTGTCTGATTGGCTGGCTGGCTGGCTGACTGACTGACTGACTGGCAGAGTGATTGACTGACTGACTGGCTGGCTGACTGACTGACTGACTGGCTTACTGGCTGACTGACTGACTGGCTGGTTGGCTGGCAGACTGACTGACTGGCTTACTGGCTGACTGACTAACTGACTGACTGACTGACTGACTGACTGACTGACTGGCTGGTTGGCTGGCAGACTGACTGACTAACTGACTGTCTGGTTGGCTGGCTGAATGACTGACTGACTGACTGACTGGCTGGATGGCTGGCTGGCTAACTGGCTGGCTGGCTGACTGACTGACTGACTGACTGACTGACTGACTGACTGACTGATGGCTGACTGTCTGGATGGCTGAATGAATGACTGACTGACTGGATGGCTGGCTGGCTGGCTGGCTGAATGAATGACTGACTGACTGACTGGCTTACTGGCTGGCTGACTGACTGACTGGCTGACTAAATGACTGATTGGCTGGCTAGCTGGCTGGCTGGCTGGCTGGATGGATGGCTGGCTGACTGACTGACCGACTGACCGACTGGCTGACTGACTGACTGACTGGCTGGTTGGGGGGCTGACTGACTGATTAACTGACTGTCTGGCTGGCTGGCTGAATGACTGACTGGCTGGCTAAATGGCTATCTGGCTGGCTGGCTGGCTGACTGACTGAATGAATGACTGACTCTCTCTCTCTCTCTCTCTCTCTCTCTCTCACTTTAAAACTACACTAATACTACTTAAATATACTTACAAATATTCAGTATATATTGTTAAGTGTGAAATTTGTAGTATTTAAGTGAATCAATAGTAGTAGTAGCAGCAGCAGCAGCAGCAGCAGCAATGGCAGGTGATAGTGGTGGTGGTGGTGGTGGTGACAGTAATAGTAATAGTAGTAGTTTGAATAATAACCTCAGTGGAGGACCCAGCGGCCATGTTGCCTTAATTATTACTTCGTAACACCAAAACCAGGCAATGGCGGATATATCTGACCAGAGGATATGGAAGCTAGACAAGTGACTCTAGCTTGTGACATGTTAGGCTTACAATAAGTGAGAGACGAAGCAAATAATGACTGAAAACACTGACGCCCTGTGCCTGTACCTCAGCTGACAGCTTGTTTACATATTGACGACTCTTCAATATTCGCCTAAATTTCCAGACTCAGACGTAAATAAAACCTAAAGATAAATAAATAACCCCAAAAAATACCTAAATAACGAACAAAAACCTTAATAAACTGCTACAAGACACTACAGGTAGGAGGAAGGTGATGCTGGGAAGGCAGTAAGGCTGACTAAGGGTAGGCTGGCACCGCAGGGCTCACCTTACGTACTCATGGCTCTCTGGTGCTGCGTGGCGGTGCTTGGTACAGGGAGAAGCTGCCGGGAATACGGAAACACTTATCACCAGAGTGCGTGGGGCAAGACTGACCAGCGCCGGCCAAAACACTCACCTTGCCAAGCGCCACCTGTCTCTGCTCCACCAACACACACACAAAAGTTAACATATTATAAAATAATAATTCAAATTATATAAATATCCTCACTTCCTCACTGCCGATTCCCCACTGAACACCTCCTAAGTGATTATGATTCCAAATTTCACTCACTGCTGCACCGTGTCACCGCAGCAAACATGCAAACCCGTGCAGGATAGGCTTGACTAAAATGCTTCTACTCTCTCTCTCTCTCTCTCTCTCTCTCTCTCTCCTAACGATTGTTTCCCAAAGCCACAAAGATGATTAAAAGGGTTTTCAATAGCGTTTCTCTTATTAATAATATAGAAATGTTCGTAATCTGTCAGTAGAACCGTAAAAACATAATTAAAAACCTGTCACTTCGACTAGGGCCTTTTAAAATGCGTGTTTCTCTTGTTAGTAATGTAGAAATGTTATTAATCTGTCACCAGAACAGTAAAGACACGCTTGAAAACCTATGTAATTACTGAGAGAGAGAGAGAGAGAGAGAGAGAGAGAGAGAGAGAGAGAGAGAGAGAGAGAGAGAGAGAGAGAGAGACCCTGCACACACCCAAACGCATAAGAAAAAAAAAAACCACACACTCAAATGCCCTCAAAAGACCCAGCACATACTCAAAACATCCCCACACACTCTCAAATACACTCAAAAGACCCTGCACACACCCAAACGCACCTATAGCACCCCCACGCACACTCAAATACACTCAAAAGACCCCACACACACACACAAACGCACCCAAACACCCCCCCCCACACACACACACACACTCAAATACATTAAATACATTCAAAATTCTCATAATGGAAAGTGTTGAAATAATTAATGGGATTTTCTCTCTCTCTCTCTCTCTCTCTCTCTCTCTCTCTCTCTCTCTCTCTCTCTCTCTCTCTCTCGGTGGGATTAAAAGCAGTAATAATCTTAATGTTTATTGTCACCCCTGGCATGAACAAGTAACAGAAAACGGGAATAAAGATGAAATAAGTTTCCATTATAAAAAAAAAAGATAAATAAATAAATAAATAAATAAATAAAAACGGACGGAAAATAAAAGTAAATAAATAAATAAATGATCCTTGCAAGTACTTAGACACACTTAAATCGAAGAAATGAAAAATAATTGAAAAATATATATAAAAGTAAATATTCCCATTATGAAAATGAACGAAAAAAATAAAGAAAATAAATAAATGGTCTTAAAAAAATAAAGATAAATAAATGAACTGAATATAAAATCAAAAGAAATTGATAAAAAAAAAATGTAAACAAATATAGGTAAAATTCAACATTCCATAAAAAAAAACGAAACGAAAAATAGAGAAAAGAAAATAACCGTTAAAATAATAAATAAATAAATAAATTGAATATATAACGAAAGAAAATTAAAATATATCCTCTCTCTCTCTCTCTCTCTCTCTCTCTCTCTCTACAAGGTGAGCGTATCTCTCTCTAAGGTGTTGACAAGGGCGGCGAGGCAGGGCCCAGTCACGCCTGCCCTCTGTAAGCCCTGTATTGCATAGTCACGTGCCGCGCCTCCTCTTCCTCCGTTAACTTCCAGCCCAATCTTAGCGAAGCCTGCTAAACTCCCGCCCACTTCCAGCCCCGCCGCTACTTCTGTTGGGATAATAGCGGTTGTAGTGGTGGTGGTAGTGGTAGGTAGTGGTGGTGGTAGTGGTGGTGATAGGGAGAGGAGGAGGAGGACGAATAGGAGGGAGGAGGAGGAGGGCCGTACTAGTAATAGTAGTAGTAGTAGTAGTAGTAGTAGTAGTAGTAGAAATAACGAGAAAATTATAAGAATGATAATAATAGCAATGATAATAACGATAATAATAATAATAATAATAATAATAATAATAATAATAATAATAATAAAAACAACAACAACAACAACAACAACAACAATTACTACTACTACAACTACTACTACTACTACTACTACTACTACTACTACTACTACTACTACTACTTACGTGCCGGTGAGAGGCCAATGGGGGTAGCGAGGGAATGGGGGGAGACGGGGGATGCCAGGACCCCCTCCATAACCCCCGCCAGCCTCCTCAAGACTACGCCCTCCCGCCCCCCCACCACCGCCTGAGAGAGAGAGAGAGAGAGAGAGAGAGAGAGAGAGAGAGAGAGAGAGAGAGAGAGAGAGAGAGAGAGAGAGAGAGAGAGAGAGAGAGAGAGAGAGAGAGAGAGAGAGAGAGTGTTAATATTTGGTATTATTCTACTACTACTACTACTACTACTCTTCCTCCTAATCTTCCTCTTCTTCCTCCTCCTCCTCCTCCTCCTCCTCTTCCTACTAAAGCAAACCTCCTCCTCTTCCTCTTCCTACTCCTCCCCCACTCGTCTTCCTCTTCCTTATCCTCATTCTTCTCTTCCTCCTCCTTCTCTTGCTTCTCATCATCATCATCATCATCATCTTGCACCACCACCACCACCACCACCACCATCACCACCACCACCATCACTACCACCACCACCACTAACCTTTGCCAGTAGTTGTATGTGCGCGGCAGCCTGGGCTTCCCCGTGGGCAGGCAGTAGCAGGGGAGGGCGTGGTAGTAACCTCTTTGATAACTTCCCCAACACCCCGTTCACCTCCTCCATGCCAAACACAGCACCCACCAGTATTACAACGCCCCCCGCGTGTACTCGGCTAAAGGCGCGGACCCTGTGGTGGTAGTAGTGATGGTGGTAATGGTGGTGGTGGTGGTGGTGGTGGTGGTGGTGGTGGGTCTGGTGTTTGTGTGCGTGTGTGTTTTGTAGTGGTAGTTGTAGTAGTAGTGATAGTAGTAGTAGTAGTAGTTGTAGTAGTAGTAGTAGTAGTAGTAGTAGTAGTAGTAGTAGTAGTAGTAGTTGTTGTAGTAGTAGTTGTTGTAATAGTAATAATAATAATAATAATAATAATAATAATAATAATAATAATAATAATAATAATAATAATAATAATAATAACAGCAGAGAGAGAGAGAGAGAGAGAGAGAGAGAGAGAGAGAGAGAGAGAGAGAGAGAGAGAGAGAGATTGTTGTTGTTGTTTGATAAATTCATTGCGCACAAGGCAGGCGTCAGACTATACATACGATCAAAAACAGAAGTTTACAGAAGAACAATAGGAGTAGAACAATAAGAACAACAATAACAAGAACAAGAACAAGAACAAGAACAAGAACAATAACCAAAAACAAGAGTAGTTAAAACAGTAACAACAGAAAATAAATAAATAAAAAATAATAATAATAAAATAATAATAATAATAATAATAATAATAATAATAATAATAATAATAATAATAATAATAATAATATGGAAAATCAATAAAGAAAGAAAATGATATAAATAAATCAATATAATAAACAAGGAAATGAAACAAGGAAATAGATAAAGAAATAAAGAAAACAAGAAATCAATAAACATAATAGAATAAAAAAAAGAATTAATAAAAATAAACAACAAAATAAAAGATTAGTACAACTGTGAAAAACTAGCAATGCTAAAGGCAAAGGCTGGCTGAACAGAGAGAGAGAGAGAGAGAGAGAGAGAGAGAGAGAGAGAGAGAGAGAGAGAGAGAGACGAACAACTACCACCAACACCACCACCACCACCCCCCCACAACAACAACAACAACAACAACAACAACAACAACAGCACTAACCTGTCCACCAGCTGGTCAAAGGTCTCTTCTTTGCTGGAGGAGGAGGAGGAGGAGGAGGAGGAGGGAGGGAGGGGTACGATCAGGGCTGCCACACCACAAGTGGGCAGGATGGCGCTGTTCTGGAGGGTCGCCTGGCTCACTGGGAGGGGTGGAGGGGGTAATATTAAGCTTTTCTCTCTCTCTATCGCAAGAAATAAGCTTTTTCCTGATCCTGGTATTAAATTTAAGCTTCCTCTCTTCTGGTAGCTTAAAATACTTAAAACAACTTAATATACGCTAGGCTAACTTTAAAACTCTCAATTTAAGCCTTTTTTCGGCATTACTACTGTATTTTAAGCTTTCTCCCTCCTTTCACAAAAACTAAAAATCTCAAAATAACATTACAACAACCTACAAACACTTACAACTGCCTTGAAACACTAAAAAAAACGGATTGTCACCTCGTATCTTGAAGCCTCGGTCCAAATATTCAGTGAAGGATGGTCTGACCAGAGAAGCGCTCAGTATTAGAGGAATTTTCTGCATTTCCTTCACCTCCAGGCCACCCTCCTTCACTGCCCCTCCTTCAGGCATCCCCAAGGCTCCTTCACCCCCCTCCGTGTGGTATCCTAAGCTGTCCATCCTGTAATATTGGCAGAAATGTTAGGCTTTGTAGGATGTCCCGTCTTGTCTCGCGCTCTCTCCTTCCTAGGGATTGAAAAAGTGCGGGAAATTTGAATGTTTATGAGTGCATTGGTGTGTGTGTGTGTGTGTGTGTGTGTGTGTGTGTGTGTGTGTGTTATTGCTAGTTCTTTCTCTCTCTCTCTCTCTCTCTCTCTCTCTCTCTCTCTCTCTCTCTCTCTCTCTCTCTCTCTCTCTCTCTCTCTCTCTCTCTCTCTCTCTCTCATTAGTTACACTTTATAAAACACTTTATAAACAGTGAAATGTCCTGCACTTTTTGAGTCCCTAGGAAGAAGAGAGCGCAAAAACTCACCCAAACACATCCAAAACACACTCAAAACATCCAAAACACACCAAAATACCCAAAACACTCATCCAGAACACATCCAAAACACTCAAAACATTCAAAACGCACTCAAAACACTCTCAACAACCCAAAATACCCACAAAATTCACCCAAACACATCCAAAACACATTCAAAACATCCATAAAAACACACTCAAAACACTCTCAACACCCCAAAACACCCACAAAACTCATCCAAACACACCTAAAACATGCTTAAATCATCCAAAATACCCACATCACCACAGAATACGTCCCAAACACACCCAAACTCACCCAAAACACTTAAAACACCCAAAATTAACTCGACACTCACAACACCTCAATATACCCTCAAACATCACCACATTTTCCCCAATATTACAGGATGGAGGGCTTAGGACACCACACGGAGGGTGGTGAAGGAGCCTCGGGGAAGGTTGAAGGAGGAGCAGTGAAGGAGGGAGGGCTGAAGGTGAAGGATATGCAGAAAATTCCTTTAAAATTGAACGCTTCTCTACTCAGACCATCCTACACGGAATATTTACATGGAGGTTTG
>NW_026973794.1:155000-157500 GCF_035594125.1 Scylla paramamosain | reverse complement strand
AGAGAGAGAGAGAGAGAGAGAGAGAGAGAGAGAGAGAGAGAGAGAGAGAGAGAGAGAGAGAGAGAGAGAGAGAGAGAGAGAGAGAGAGAGAACAGAGATAGTTGAAGAAAGGGAAAGAGAATAGGGCAGTAAGTGACAAGTTTTATCTTATCCTTCCCATCAACACCAGAAGCACCTCCTGAGCAACTCTTCTTCCTCCTCCTCCTCCTCCTCCTCCTCCTCCTCCTCCTCCTCCTACATGGTCGCACTGCCCTCCTGATGGCTCTGAAGAAGACTTCTCTAGTCTTGTTTGCCTTACGTGAAGGACATCTGTCTCAGGAAGAGGAGGAGGAGAAGGAGGAGGAGGAGGACTGAGACACGACACAGTTGTTGACTCGAAGGATAAGAAAAAATATACAGTATCAATAATAAATGTCGATATGCAAGGCGGAGGAGAAAGAAGAGAGCTGAGAGCGTTGGGGGGGGAGTGGGTGTTAGATGAAGGAAAGGGGGGTGTCGGATGTATCAAGTCCTGCATGGCGCGTGCGTGGTGCTGGTGAGGCAGGAGGAGGGAAGGATGCACGAGGGCGAAGGAGACCCATCAGTAACACCCTCTGGAGCGGCATTTACCGTGGGCTTTGGCGCCTCGCGGAGCAAAACAACTTCATAAATAGCGGATCCCTGCATAAAGAAGAAGAAGAAAAAAAAAAAAAGCAGTTCTCTTCGCCGCATGGAGTCGACTGGCTTGTGACTCTCAGCTTCGAAGTTCACAAAGAGGCCGAGAGAGAGAGAGAGAGAGAGAGAGAGAGAGAGAGAGAGAGAGAGAGAGAGAGAGAGAGAGAGAGAGAGAGAGGAAGAGGTGGTAGCGAGACGAAGCTTCGGGTTGTGGCGTGGCCGAGGTTTGGATATTTCTGTCTGGGGGCGTCGAGGGCACGGCAGCATTAGTCGGGCGTTAGTTCCCCCGGCAGGAAGGACACGAGTGTTATGTAGGGCTCTTATAAACCTCCAAGAATTGTGGATCGCGCCATAAACACTTTGGGCGCGGTAGGAGGCGGCCCACCAAACTGCCGCCAGCTTCCGACGTCGCCCTTCTCCTCCAGTATCTCCTCCTCCTCCTCCTCCTCCTCCTCCTCCTCCTCCCTATTCTAGAGTCCCACCTCCTCCATCTCCAGCGTGTTCTTCGCGGCTCTCACTCTTAAGTTCCGTCTTTCCCGATTCCCACCTATATATATTTTTTTCCTTCTTCGCTCTTGCTTTCCATCTCAACGGTCTTTTCTACGCCTCCTCCTCTTCCTTCTCTCCTTCTTCCTTCTCCTCCTCTTCTTCTTCTTCTTCATCCTCTTCTTCTTCCTCCTCCTCCTCCTCCTAGTCCTCCTCCAATCCTTTCACGGTGTCTCCTCAGCCCAAGTCCTCTCCCCTCTTTTCTTTCCTCCCTCTTTACGACTTTCTTTCATCCTGGAGTCCCTTGTTCCACACTCCTTTGCTCCTATGTCATGCCTGTCCCTCCTCTCCTATTTCTGCTCCCTCAAAATATCTACTGGCTGGCTCCCTTTCCTCCTCAAAATACCACTTCATCTTCCCTCCTCCCGTCCTGCTTCTCTCTCTCCCTCTCCCTCCTCGCGTCATCTCTCAGTTCCCCCACATTTGCTTCGTAACTTTTCGTGTCTAAGGGCGGGACTTGGCCCACTCTCCCCACACACGTAAGGCGTCTCTGAGAAGCTGCTCCTCCACACCTCACCTCACCGCAGTGCCCCCTCCTTGCCCTCCCTTGACGCCCTATGCAGCCGCCACCTCGCCTCAAAAACATGCACGATCATCGTTTTGAAATATCTCCTCATACTCTGCGAAAGTCAGTCAGTATAAAAAATGAAGGTGAATGTTTATATAACAGTGATTAAAGTGTTTCTAAGGAAGTTTTTTTTTTCATTTTGTACGTTCGAAAGGAAAATGTATCTCAGATTTTACTCAAATGTTTGCAAAAAAAAAAAAAAAAAAAATAAATAAATAAATAAAAAAAGAATGCAGAAAGAAAGTTACAAGATTGATTAAAGGTTTCTCAAGTAGAACCTTTTTTCATTCGAAGTACTTTTCAAAACCGTGGAATTGCTTTCATTCTATATTATAAAAGGAATGAGTGGAAGTGAAGAGGAAAAGTGTTTATTGTATCATTGCCATCATCATTTCCGTAATTGTGCTCATTGCCACCACCTCACCACCGCTACGCTGCTCCTGTCACTTGTTTTCCGTCACAATAAATTAAAAGTGCATGATCATAAACTCTCTCTCTCTCTCTCTCTCTCTCTCTCTCTCTCTCTCTCTCTCTCTCTCTCTCTCTCTCTCTCTCTCTCTCTCTCTCTCTCTCTCTCTCTCTCTCTCTCTCTCTCTCTCTCTCTCTCTCTCTCTGCCTCAGGAGTTTCCATCCCTGTGTCCAAGACCATTTACGTACTATTCATTCGATCAGTCATCAATTACTTTTCTCTTTTTCTCATTCAGGTCTCCAAGATGACATTGGAGCCTCTCG
>NW_026973794.1:60000-150000 GCF_035594125.1 Scylla paramamosain | reverse complement strand
AGGAGGAATAACAAAAACACATAACAGGACAGGAAAAAAAAAAAAGAGAGCAAGAAAAGAAAGGAAACAAATAGAGGAAAAGGAAATGTCAAAGTTACCATTAAGAAGGAGAATTTCAAAGATAAGATAGCTACTCGCAAGACATAAAAGACTGACGGACTGACTCACTGACCGACCGATTGACTGACTGACTGGCTGACTGACTAACTTACAATCTTAACGTGCGTCAACAAAAGGGTCATATGGCGCCGATGACACGTAAGAGTGATAAATATTATTCCTTATCATCATTTGGTACATTACAGAGAGAGAGAGAGAGAGAGAGAGAGAGAGAGAGAGAGAGAGAGAGAGAGAGAGAGAGATAATACTTAAATCTTTGCTATTCACTCCAGCTTGAGAGAATTATCCTAACCACAATACATCTCAGGCAAACTATCTCTGCCAGTCTTTCTTATCGCACGGCAATCCAGCATTAGCCGAGCTGTTGCTGTTTATTAGTGAGTGTATCGCCAGACCAGGTAATCTCCGCACTCACTGGGGGATCACGAAACACCAGAAACAGGCTTACCACCACCTCCTCCTCCTCCTCCTCCTCCTCCTCCACACCACACCTACACCTCATTCTGCTTCTACGCTTCCTCTACCACCTCCTCCTCTTCCTCCTTCGTCTCTTCCTTTTCCATCATCTTCTATGTTTCCATTAGTTCCTCATCCTGGTTTTCCACATCCTCCTCCTCCTCCTCCTCCTCCTACACTTTCACTATCTTCTCTTGTTTCTCCTACTCTTCCACTTCCACCTTCTTCTGCTCTTCCATTACTTTCACCTCCTTCTCCTCTTGTTTTTTTCCATCACATCCTTCTCCTTCTCCTCTTCCTGCTCTTCCATCACCTCCTTCTTCTCCTTCTACGCTTTCTGCCACCTATTCCTTCTCCTGCTCTTCCACCACCTCTTGTTCCTGCTCTTCCATCACCTCCTCCTCCTCCTCCTCCTCCTCCTCCTCAGCTTTCTGCTCATCCTGCTCTTCCATCTTCTAGTTCTCGTTCTGAATTCTTTCTCTCGCGCTACTGTTTTTTTCCCTATTTTTTTTTTCTTTCTTTCCTCCTTCATCTTTCCATCTCCCATCAAACGACTCGTCTTTCCTCTCCTGTAATTCCTTTTCTCCTTCAGTAGTCCTTTCTCGTCTCCCACCCCCTTTCCTCCTTCTCTTCCTCCTTTTTTTTTTATCTCCTACTCTCCTCCATTTCATCTCCCACCTTCCTCCTCCTCCTTCTTTTCTCCTATTTAACTCCTATCCTCCTCTTTTTTCATCTCCACCTTTCTTTTCCTCTTCTTTTTAGTTTCTCCTTCATTTCCTCAAACGTTTCTCTCCTTTCTCTCCTATTCCATCCTTTAATGTTTTGCACCACCATTAACAACACGAAACAACTTTTTTTTTTTACTTTTCTTTTTCGCTACTGCACAACTACGACTTTCTGGGGTGTTATTTCATTATTTTGAATCTGTGTGTGTGTGTGTGTGTGTGTGTGTGTATGACAGTATCCCAAGCGTCTCGAATCACTACTTGAAGCGGTTCATTCCAGCTCTCTCTCTCTCTCTCTCTCTCTCTCTCTCTCTCTCTCTGTGACGTCACAAAGCCAGCCCAAAATAGCCTGGCCACGGTTCTCATCAGTGGCCGCTATCACAATCCCGCCATCAGGCTCTTTCTCCAATTACTGCCATTTTATGATGCCTTCCATTGTGTCAACTTTCCCGCTCTCCCCCGAAGCTCATTGTGTCAACTTCCCCATTCAGCGCCGCGCGGGGGAGGAGGCGAGGCAATAAGGGGCTTGGTGGGTGGCTTACGCGCCTGCCATTCTATGATAATTGCTTGCCAAGGGTGATTGTGTGTGTGAGGACTCCCCGGCATCAGCGAGTCATCTCTGAAGGGTGTCCGTGTGGAAGAATATAAGGGGAGAGGGGGTACTTTCTAAACTGTATGTGAAAGTATCTAGTGATCTAGGTGGAAGCCGCCAGGAATGTGAGAAGAGAAAACCGACAGGTAACCGTCAGCAGTTGCAAGTCCTTTAATCTCTTAACTCGCCAGAGATAGAGAAGAGAAAACCGACAGGTAACCGTCAGCAGTTGCAAGTCCTTTAATCTCTTAACTCTTTTTGTTCACCAGCTAAGGTTGTATTTATAGCCACTTGTTAGACTGGTTAAACTCTCTCTACTTTATTTAACAAAAACATGAACATGTACACAAGAAATACTGAACATAAAAAATGATTTACATAAAGATATGGACAAAGAGAGTGAATGTGTGTGTGTATGTCTGTGTGAAGAAAGGAGTAATATGATGTATAGAAAAGACGTGTAACGTATGTGTCGAAAAGCGTGCACAGAATGTGTATGTATAAAAAAATGAGGAAGAAGAGATGAAAGACGAAAAATCTGTGCAGTAGAAAGAGAACGGGAGGCTGAAAACATATAAGAGAAAACGGAGTGCTTGGAGCGGTGACTTGTGTTTACATATTACTGGTTCTGAGAAGCGCGTAAGCTTTAGTGTACCCTGAATATGAGAGAAAATGGGATGTTTCTATGGCTGACTAGATTATTTGCTACATAACTTCCCCCGAGTGAGGAGGCACGACGAACGATACGTGCTGCTTAGCTGTGGCGCGTGGTGCTGAAGGCGTGGCCGGCGATGTCGGGTCGTGAGGTGCCGTCGGGGTGTGCAGGATGTAGGCGGGCTTGACTCGGTCTATGGCTATGACGTCAGAAGAGCCGTTTCTGTTGATGGTGATGTTTTTTCTCGTCCTGCGGAGGACCTCGAAGGGGCCTTCGTAGGGGCGCTGTAGTGGTTTACGGACAGCGTCAACCCTGACGAAGACGTGTGTGCAGTCTTCGAGATCCTGGCTGACGAAGGTCTTGGCGGGGTGCGTGCGAGGTTGTACCGGCTGCAGGCTTCTCATCGACTCCTTAAGACTGCTGGCGAAGTCTTGGACGCTGCAGGGGCCGGCGTCGGGTGAGCTGGTAAGGAGCTCGCCAGGGAGTCGAAGAGTGGTGCCGTATACGAGCTCGGCAGAAGAGTGGTGAAGGTCCTGCTTGAGGGACGTCCGGATGCCGAGGAGGACGAGGGGTAAGGTGGCGTTCCACTTCTCGCGTTGGTCGCTGGAAGCCATCAGTGACGACTTCAGCTGGCGGTGGAAACGTTCCACTGTAGCGTTGGCCTGAGGATGGTAGCTGGCAGTCCTGTACCGTCGAATGCCGAGTAGTGTCATCAGTTTGTTCCAGACACTGGACTCAAACTGGCCGCCGCGGTCAGAAGTGAGGCTGACAGGAACACCGAAGCGTGAGATCCACGTGCTGATAAAGGCACGTGCAACGGTGTCAGTGGAGATGTCAGTCAGTGGTGCAGCTTCTGGCCAGCGAGTGAAGCGGTCGACACAGGTGAGGATGTAGCGGTAGCCGTCGGAGTGAGGAAGAGGGCCAACAAGGTCGATATGGACGTGTTCGAAGCGTGTGGAGACTGGCGTGAAGGTGGCTGTAGGGGAGCGTGTGTGTCGCGTCACCTTGGAGGCCTGACAGGTGGTGCACCTACGTGTCCAGTCTCTCACGTCCTTGTTGATGGCGGTCCAGATGAATCGGGACGTCATCATGTGTTGTGAAGCTCTGATGCCAGGATGTGAGAGGTCGTGCAGCTGACGGAAGAGTGGATACCTGTGCCGTTGAGGCAGGTATGGTCTGACGGTGTTGGTCGAGACGTCAGCGTAGATGTGCACTTGAGTGCCTGGTAGCTGTACTCTCTTCATCTGTAGTGCGGTGCTTTCCTTTAGTTGCTGCAGCTCGGCGTCGTCGGCCTGATCGGCAGCAATGGCGGCGTAATCGATGAGAGAGGTAGATGTGGCACAGATGTTGCGTGACAGGGCATCGGCTGGGGCGTTATCTTCACCTTTCACGTAACGGAGGTCCGTGGTGAACTGAGAGATGAAGTCTACGTGGCGCAGTTGACGTGGTGAGTAGGATGACTTGTTCTTGATGAAGGTGCTCGTCAGCGGCTTGTGGTCAGTGTAGATATGAAACTGACGTCCTTCGACAAAGTACTGGAAGTGCTTCAATGCCTTGTAGATGGCGAGGAGCTCTTTGTCGAAGGCGCTGTACTTCTTCTCGGCAGTGTTGAGTTTCTTGGAGAAGAAGGCGACGGGTTTCCAGGCACCGTCGATGTGTTGCTGTAGCACTGCTCCAACTCCGGTGTCTGAGGCGTCCGTGGCGATGGAAGTAGGGGCGTCTGGGGCAGGGAAACTGAGCGCTGTGGATGTGAGCGCCTTCCGGGCAGCGAGGAAAGCGTCCTCAGCTGCGGGCGTCCAGGCAAGGGTGACGGACTGGCCTCGTTTGGCTGGCTTCACTAAGGCGTAGAGAGGCTGGAGGAGGAGCGCGCATCGGGGAATGAACCTGTTGTAATAGTTCAGCATCCCGAGGAACTGCTTCAACTGGCGCTGAGTTGTTGGCTTCGGGAAATTCTGGATGGCAGTACAGCGACTTGCAGTTGGGGTGAAGCCTGAGGAGGACACAGTGTGGCTGAGGAAGTCGACTGAAGGCACGCCGAACACGGACTTGTCGGCGTTGACCTGGATGCCGTAGTCCTTCAGACGAGTGAAGACTTGCTCGAGGTGTTGGCGATGAGCAGCGTCGTCTGGGCTGGCAACAAGAATGTCATCGACGTAAGTGAAGCAGAACTGCAGTCCTCGCAAAACTTCGTCCATGAAGCGCTGGAATGTTTGAGCAGCGTTCTTGAGACCGAAGGGCATCCTAGTGTATTCATATAGTCCGAAGGGCGTGATTATGGCCGTCTTCGGGATGTCCTCGGGGTTGATGGGGATCTGATGGAAGGCCTTTACGAGGTCGATCCTGGAGAAAATTGTAGAGCCGTGCAGTTGTGAGGAAAACTCCTGAATGTTAGGCACTGGATACCTGTCCATCTCGGTGCGGGAGTTTAGGGCTCTGTAGTCCCCGCAAGGGCGTATGTCACCGTTTTTCTTGGGGACGACGTGAAGCGCAGACGACCAGTTGCTGGAGCTTGGGCGGATGATGCCTTGCTGCATCAGAGACTCAAACTCGGCCCTGACCTGTTTGTAGCGTTCTGGTGCTAAGCGACGAGCCTTGGCGAAAACAGGTGGTCCGGTGGTCTCTATGTAGTGCAGGACGTGATGTTTCACTGGCTGCGTGGCTGAGTATGGCTGTGTTAGTGTTGGGAAACCCTTGAGGATGGCGGCGAAGGGGTTATCTCGGCAGACTGCGGAGATTCCGGTGCTCTCGCCAGGTGCCGTTCGGCCACGGGTCCGCAGGGAAGTGAGACGATCCAGCAGCGTGCCGTGCTTCAAGTCGACTAAGAGGTCGTGGTGGCGTAGGAAATCGGCGCCTAGGATGGGTTGGGTCACAGCTGCCACGTAAAAGGTCCAGTCGAAGGAGCGGCGGAGGTTGAGTTCGAGGTGTAGTGTCTGCCGCGCGTACACAGGGATTTTCGAGGCGTTGGCTGCATAGAGGTGCGTGGTTACAGGCAACCTCTTCTGGCTGTCTGTGGCAGGCAGGACACTGACCTCAGCGCCGGTGTCGACGAGGAACTTAATTCCGGTGCGTCGGTCGTAGACGTGAAGTAGCTGTGACTTGGGCTGGCGGATCGTACGCGCCGTGAACGTCCGCCCGTTTAGTTTGACGCCGGGGTGGTGTTGTAAGTGCAGGGTTGGGTGCACTTAATGGCCTCGCTACCGAACCTGCTGTGGTAGTAGCAGACGCCCGGGGTGCGTGTAGTGCTACGCGACCGAGAGCGGTAGCGAGGGCGTCGAGGTGACGGTGGGCGGCGACGCAGGCGGGTATTTAGTTGTTCCTGCATCGCGGTGACCTGCAGGGCCAGCTGCGACACAATGTGGGTGAGTTGCTGGACGTCTGCTGTGTTAGTGACAGTGGCGACTGAAGACGGTGGCGTTGCCGACGGAACTGTCGACATATAGTCGTCAGCCAGCTGCGCGAGGTCTGCTAGGTCGAGCTTATCTTTCACGCTGAATAAGCTGCTCTGTAGTGCTGGAGGAAGTCGCTGATAAAAGAGGTGGGCGAACATGGTCTTGTCCATTGTGTTGGGCTGATCGCCCAACAACCTCTTCATCCGCCTAAGCAGATCTGATGGCTTTTCATTCCCCAGCTCCTCCTTCTTTAGTAGCTCTTGCAAGCGTGTCGACACCGACGACGCAAGGCGTTTGAGGACGGCTTGCTTGAGGTCGTCGTAGGGATTGTCCGAAGAGGGGGCTTTCGCGATGGCGTCCGAGACTTGCAAGAGGACCTCGGGTGGCAGGAGAGTGCAGGCGTGAGTGAACTGTTTCAAGGCCTCAGTGATGTTGTTTGCCTTGAAGTTCAGCTCCAAGATGGTAAACCACATGTTGGGGTCGTGGCTGTTGAAGGCTGGAGCCCTGAAGGGGGGAGCTGGGGAGGCGGTGTCCGGTGGAGCCATGGCCGTTTCTTGTTGCTGGCGTGCGATGGGGCCTGGTGGCTTGTTATGCGAGTCGTGGAGCAGGGTGTAGTGACGCCTGTCGGCGAGGCGCGGGCTCCTCCGGCGCCAGGTGCCAGTGAGAGGTGGCAAGGGACGCCTGCTGGGCGCCACTGTGCAGTGCTGAGGGTGTGACAGCGATGGTCCTAGGCACGTACTTTACCACACTCGCACTTACGGCTTGGAACGCACTGCCGTGAACGAAGTGTGTAGTCTGTGTGTGTGTGTGTGTGAGTGCGTGTATGTGTAGGTGTTGGTGTCTGGCACACGGGGGTTGGTACGCGCTGATGCACACTAGGGAGTTTTCTAGGGGCAGGGGTTAACACACACAGGGGGAGGGTGGACGACGGGGGAGAGGGGAGGGACGGTCGGGAGCACTAACACTTTGGTGGGGGAACGTTGCAGGGAACGCCGCCCTGTTGTCGAGCGGAAGACGGGAGTACCGGTGCAGGGGGCGCCGCCCTGTTGTAGAGAAGCGAAATCAGGGCCAGTGGGGTCACGGCCGGGTGGCGGTGACCGTGCGTGGTGAGCCGGAGAGGTGTTGCTGCTGCTGTGGTGGTGATGGAGGCTGGGCAGCAGGTGTGGCAGGGGTGGCAGGTGACCAGGCAGCAGGTGGAGTTGGCGCGGTGGGTCACGGCAGCAGGAGAGGGAAGGACCTGGTGGCGGTGGTGAGGCGGCAGGTGAGCGTGGCCTCAGTGGCCTGGGTGGCTGGCGAGGCGTGGTGAGTCACAGCTGCGAGAGAGGGTGGCTGGTGACTGGCGAGGCAGCGGCGGTGACCACAGTTGCTGGGCTGGGTGACGGTGTGTGTGTGTCACGTGGCGGCTGGCCGGGCTGGGTGGCGTCGGTGGGTCACGGCTGGGCCAGGCTGGGTGGCGGTTTGGCCGTGGTGGTCCGTGTCAGGCGGGGGCTGACCTGGGCGAGGTACCTATAGCTGTGGCGACGCTATAGTGCTAAAGAACCTGGGACACAGCATTGGTGGAGCTGGCCACTACGGTCTAACTCCGAGTCACCATTTCTAGTGATCTAGGTGGAAGCCGCCAGGAATGTGAGAAGAGAAAACCGACAGGTAACCGTCAGCAGTTGCAAGTCCTTTAATCTCTTAACTCGCCAGAGATAGAGAAGAGAAAACCGACAGGTAACCGTCAGCAGTTGCAAGTCCTTTAATCTCTTAACTCTTTTTGTTCACCAGCTAAGGTTGTATTTATAGCCACTTGTTAGACTGGTTAAACTCTCTCTACTTTATTTAACAAAAACATGAACATGTACACAAGAAATACTGAACATAAAAAATGATTTACATAAAGATATGGACAAAGAGAGTGAATGTGTGTGTGTATGTCTGTGTGAAGAAAGGAGTAATATGATGTATAGAAAAGACGTGTAACGTATGTGTCGAAAAGCGTGCACAGAATGTGTATGTATAAAAAAATGAGGAAGAAGAGATGAAAGACGAAAAATCTGTGCAGTAGAAAGAGAACGGGAGGCTGAAAACATATAAGAGAAAACGGAGTGCTTGGAGCGGTGACTTGTGTTTACATATTACTGGTTCTGAGAAGCGCGTAAGCTTTAGTGTACCCTGAATATGAGAGAAAATGGGATGTTTCTATGGCTGACTAGATTATTTGCTACAAGTATTGGGGGAGAAAAAGGGAGCGAAAGTTTTTTTTTGTGTGTGTGTGTGTGTGTGTGTTTATGATTTTTCGTTTTGTTGCTATTGTTGTTACAGTTATACTACTACTACTACTACTACTACTACTACCACCATCTCTACCACCACCACCACCACCACCATTACCACCACTACTACTACAACGTTATACTTTTGCTTTTGTTGAATAGAAATTGATTTTGCCTTATCAAATTACTTACTGAATTTGAATGCTTTAAAATTATGAAAAGGTGGCAGACTGACATCAGAGGTCATATGGCGCTGTGGCGATACACTAGATAGTCATGTAAATGTAAAGATATTGTGATGTATAGCTAAGATAAAGGCCTGTAACATATAAAAAATGCGTTATAATCAAATGAAAAAATATTATATCTGTATTTTCTCTGATCGTTACTAATAATAGATTCTAACTGGCATTCTTTTTCATTTTCTTAACACATCTGTGGACGTGGCCGTGAGGTGATGCTACACGTCAGCATCACCTCCCAGTAGGCGCTATAAAGCTGGGAGCCGTTTTGTAAGTGTAGATATTTTATCTCGGCCTAAATGGGAACATTATCTGACGAAGCAGGATGAAGGAAGATCAGTTGCATATAGGAAGTAATCCCTGCAAGTTGTTACGCTACTAATGCATTATTATTATCATCATCATTATTATTAACGTCAACAACAACAACAACAACAACAACAACAACAACAACAACAACAACAACAACAACAACAACAACAACAACAACAACAACAACAACAACAACAACAACAACAACAACAACAACAACAACAACAACAACAACAACAACAACAACAACAACAACAACAACAACAACAACAACAACAACAACAACAACAACAACAACAACAACAACAACAACAACAACAACAACAACAACAACAACAACAACAACAACAACAACAACAACAACAACAACAACAACAACAACAACAACAACAACAACAACAACAACAACAACAACAACAACAACAACAACAACAACAACAACAACAACAACAACAACAACAACAACAACAACAACAACAACAACAACAACAACAACAACAACAACAACAACAACAACAACAACAACAACAACAACAACAACAACAACAACAACAACAACAACAACAACAACAACAACAACAACAACAACAACAACAACAACAACAACAACAACAACAACAACAACAACAACAACAACAACAACAACAACAACAACAACAACAACAACAACAACAACAACAACAACAACAACAACAACAACAACAACAACAACAACAACAACAACAACAACAACAACAACAACAACAACAACAACAACAACAACAACAACAACAACAACAACAACAACAACAACAACAACAACAACAACAACAACAACAACAACAACAACAACAACAACAACAACAACAACAACAACAACAACAACAATGACAGTAGTAAAAAGAGAAAAAAAGAAGAAAGAGGAGAAGGAAGAGAAGAAAGAGGAGGAGGAGAAGGAGGAGGAGGAGAAGGAGGAGGACGAGGAGAACATGAAGCAAGGTAGACGATCACTTCGAGATAACCATTTGCTTTCTCCTTTTCCTCCTACCCCTCCCGCTCCCCCTCCCCTTCCTCCTCTTACACTGTACATTCATCCCTCACCCACCATGACGCCACACTCCATCTAAACAAAGACTACACGAAAGACAAGAAAACTCAACGAAGCGGTATGACGGTTGGTGGCAAGCTGTCTTCATAGAGAACGGGGCGGCCACTAAGCAAACGCATACTAATGTAATTATAAATGCTAAAAAAAATAAATTACTGTAACAAAATATTCAGCAACACTACATATTTTTTTCTGCTAATGTGGAACTTATTCAGCTGGTTATCGATCTCAATAATAGTTTTAGTGTAGTTTCGGGCAATACGACACATATTTATAATGAATTTGATTTTTATACCTCATTAGCAGGAATAGTCTCGAAACTTAACTTTTTAGCCCAGTATTCTCTGTGATCTACTTGAGTTACAGTGGAAGCAATGAAGCGCGGCATGACAGGTCAATAATGAGGCAAGTTAGGGTTGTGATACAAGTGGTCGGGCAAGACGGCTGATTGCCTAATTGGTAGTTAACGCCATGAAGCGCACATCACACTCCACATATATATACGAATAATACTAACAGAAATAATGTCAGAAACAAAACCACAACATAAACATACAAACATATGATAATGTCAGACGCAATGCCATGGATAAAATTATAAACCAATACACACATGGCTTAAGCAGGACGACTAAACCAGGGTCATTGCCCACACCATATATGACAACAACGGAAACCTGATATGGTGTGCCAGAACCTGCTCTCCTGTACTTCATGTGTGATTTACACGATCTAGGCTTTCACTTTGATATAACAGTTGCTCTTTTCAATTTTGGCACGAAAAAAGGGCATATTATATCTACAATCAGTGACTTGGTAGAGTAGACATTATATAATTAGCTTGCACAGCACTAAAACACAGAAAATCAGACTCTAGCAACTATTAACATTTGTAAGGCATTCTTACCTTTGAGGTGCAAGATAGTCAGGTTTCATCTTCCTTCCCTGTGTCCTGAAAACACCTCCAAAACGAGGTAGCACATCTTGCATTGCTTTTACGCGGAGGAAATAGCAGTGGACTGATGATGATTGTTGTAGTTTCCCGCGGAAGTCCAGTTGATTCTGCTTTTTCAACGGGGTTTTCTTTCTTACGTAAATGGTAAAGCAAGTGTCGAGGTCCCTGATTGGCTTTATTTTGATACAGTATTTAACAATGAACATTTTATTTTGATATTACTATAATAATTATTGATGGTTGGGTGTATTGATAATTAAGGGAACATTTTTCAATACAAACGAACATGAGAACGTAGCAACAGGAGTGAATAGTCCCAATGAAATGAATACATGTATATAATTTATGTTGATATTATCGCCTACATATTTTCTAAGAATAAGCAAGCAATTAATCAACACAAAGTAAAAAAAAAAATAAATAAACAATATAGTGTTGTATAGCAGCTACACGAATGGATGCCAGATGTACGATGACGTCATTTATTTATGGTTTTGGTAACAAATTCCTGCTTTTGATTTGCCTTCAGAACGAACATAAAAGTTTGTCTGACTGGTGGGTCAAAAGGTTGCTTGCCCGCTGCCACTTCGCCTCAGGGTCTCCGCCAGCGCATCCACCAGGTTAACCATCAGTGTGTTGCCTTCGCACTGCCCGCCGCCTCCCATGACAGCCCAAGTGAACCACCCCTGCAGAGGAATACATGCGCACTGTTGGATTAACCCGGAATAGGACTCTTTTTATCACAATCCAGATATTTATTGGTTTACAAGTCACAGCCCAGTAAAACTTTCTCCAGAAATAAAATCAGTTATTTTTTTTTCACGAGTCAAAATATTCCTTACCTTAATTCTGCCTATCACTTTGTGTTCAGCTTCGTAAAGTAACTGAATCACCTAAGGATTTAAGCTTACATCCCTAGCCTCTATACAGCCACTAAGATAAACAGTCACAAAGATAAGCAAATGGGATACATTCTGTCCAACAAGGTTCAAGACTAACACAGACGACTTGAAATGAATCTAGGTCGTCATGCTCTCTTAACTTCTTCAGTATCCTGGCATCGACTTCACTATATTTCACAAGTCATTGGAGGACTTTATCAAGTGAAGGATGATACGTTCGTGATCAAAGCATTTTAAATAATCTACAGCTACTCATTCAAAATCATTACGTCTTATTCACTCCATTGTCTATGAAGGGATATGATGAGGTTCGGATGTTATATATAGTACTGAAAGAGTTAATATTTCCACTGAGCACACCATGACTCACTGAGCCATATTCTGAAACATGCATGTGGCGCAACTCCTTTCCATTCAAATGGCTCCAGTTGAAGTTAGACGGGTTTTTAAGGGTGTTTTTACTGTTCTAGTGACATTAACAATATTTCTACATAATTAACACGAGAAACACTCTTGATAAGCCGCCAAATCATCACTGTGGCCTTGGAGTTTAGTCGTGATGATAGAGTAAAGCTTTTCAAAACACGAGCCACAACACCCACCTGCGCCAGCCTAATCCACTCGGAGGGCACCACCACCTCCACCTCCTCGCCGCGGGAACGCAACAGCCCCGCCCGCTCCAGCACCGTCCATACTGCCTCCCACAATCCTACGCCTTCTGCTGCAAAAAAAAAAAAAAAAAAAAAAAAAAAATTCACTTGGCGTGGCAGTAGTGTGTGTGTGTATGTGTGTGTGTGTGTGTGTGTGTTCGCTGCCCGGATCAGGATTACCTGCCCGGTTACTGCATATTTTTTACTGGCATTGATTAATTAAATTCTGGGGAGAGTCCTGATCTTTTTTTCTTTTTCTTTTTTTCTTTCTATTTTCAGTATGTAATTACCTGAGCAACAAATTTGAGTTACTTTCGCGTTTCAAATTAAGGTAATGATCTCATCTAATATACGTACGAGCAGTTGCCTAATTAAAATTCCTGTTGTGTTTTGAGAGCTTATCTAGACATCTATTTATTTATCTTCTTTCTTGAAGTTCTTCATTATAAATTGTCTCGTCTTTGCTCTGCTTCTATTTTAAAGCCGAAACTATCTATACCAGCCCGAATGCTGGTGTAAAGAAGGAAACAGTACCTGCTCTGCCACGGTCACCTGCAGCAGCTACAGGTAGACATGCAACACCTGCGAGGAGGAGTTTGTTAATTACCTGTCCCCATTTCCTCCCTGAAAACTTCCAGCAGGTGATGTAAGTCTGCCTCGGTGCCAGACCCCAGCAGCAGGCGACGGACCTAGGGTGAAGGAACGAAGGCAGGAAAAGGGTGTGCATGAAGAGCAGGTATAATATATATATATATATATATATATATATATATATATATATATATATATATATATATATATATATATATATATATATATATATATATATATATATATATATATATATATATATATATATATATATATATATATATATATATATATATATATATATATATACAACACCCTACTCGTATTCCTGACCGTCTTGGAGATACGCCCAACATTCTTGACCTTTTCCTGACCTCTAATCCTTCTGCTTATGCTGTTACCCTTTCTTCTCCGTTGGGCTCCTCCGATCACAATCTCATATCTTTATCTTGTCCTATCACTCCAATCCCTCCTCAGGATCCCCCTAAGCGAAGGTGCCTCTGGCGTTTTGCCTCTGCTAGTTGGGGGGACCTGAGGCGGTATTTTGCTGATTTTCCTTGGAATGACTACTGCTTCCGTGTCAGAGACCCGTCTTTGTGTGCTGAGCGCATAACAGAGGTGATAGTGTCTGGCATGGAGGCGTACATTCCTCACTCTTTTTCTCGTCCTAAACCTTCTAAACCTTGGTTTAACACAGCTTGTTCTCGTGCTATACATGATAGAGAGGTGGCCCACAAAAGGTACTTAAGCCTTCCTTCACCAGAATCTCATGCACTTTATATTTCTGCCCGGAACCATGCCAAGTCTGTTCTCCAACTAGCCAAAAACTCCTTCATTAACAGAAAATGTCAAAACCTTTCAAGATCTAACTCCCCTCGTGATTTCTGGCATCTAGCCAAAAATATCTCCAATAACTTTGCTTCTTCTTCTTTCCCTCCTCTACTTCAACCAGATGGCACCACTGCTATCACATCTATTTCTAAAGCTGAACTCTTTGCTCAAACCTTTGCTAAAAACTCTACCTTGGACGATTCTGGGCTTGTTCCTCCCTCTCCTCCACCCTCTGACTACTTCATGCCTCGTATTAAAATTCTTCGTAATGATGTTTTCCATGCCCTCGCTGGCCTAAACCCTCAGAAGGCTTATGGACCTGATGGGGTCCCTCCTATTGTTCTCCGAAACTGTGCCTCCGTGCTTGCACCTTGCCTAGTCAAACTCTTTCAGCTCTGTCTGTCAACATCTACCTTTCCTTCTTGCTGGAAGTTTGCCTACATTCAACCTGTTCCTAAAAAGGGTGACCGCTCTAATCCCTCAAACTACCGTCCTATTGCTTTAATTTCCTGCTTATCTAAAGTTTTTGAATCTATCCTCAACAGGAAGATTCTTAAACATCTATCACTTCACAACCTTCTATCTGATCGCCAGTATGGGTTCCGTCAAGGACGCTCTACTGGTGATCTTCTGGCTTTCCTTACTGAGTCTTGGTCATCCTCTTTTAGAGACTTTGGTGAAACTTTTGCTGTTGCCTTGGACATATCAAAAGCCTTTGATAGAGTCTGGCACAAAGCTTTGATTTCCAAACTACCCTCCTACGGTTTCTATCCTTCTCTCTGTAACTTCATCTCAAGTTTCCTTTCTGACCGTTCTATTGCTGCTGTGGTAGACGGTCACTGTTCTTCTCCTAAATCTATTAACTGTGGTGTTCCTCAGGGTTCTGTCCTGTCACCCACTCTCTTCTTATTATTCATTAATGATCTTCTAAACCAAACTTCTTGTCCTATCCACTCCTATGCTGATGATACCACCCTGCACTTTTCCACGTCTTTTCATAGACGTCCAACCCTTCAGGAGGTAAACATATCACGCAGGGAAGCCACAGAACGCCTGACTTCTGATCTTTCTAAAATTTCTGATTGGGGCAGAGCAAACTTGGTATTGTTCAATGCCTCAAAAACTCAATTCCTCCATCTATCAACTCGACACAATCTTCCAGACAACTATCCCCTCTTCTTCAATGACACTCAACTGTCCCCCTCTTCTACACTGAACATCCTCGGTCTGTCCTTTACTTATAATCTGAACTGGAAACTTCACATCTCATCTCTAGCTAAAACGGCTTCTATGAAGTTAGGTGTTCTGAGACGTCTCCGCCAGTTTTTCTCACCCCCCCAGCTGCTAACTCTGTACAAGGGCCTTATCCGTCCATGTATGGAGTATGCTTCACATGTCTGGGGGGGTTCCACTCATACTGCTGTTCTAGACAGGGTGGAATCAAAAGCTTTTCGTCTCATCAACTCCTCTCCTCTAACTGACTGTCTTCAGCCTCTCTCTCACCGCCGCAATGTTGCATCTCTTGCTGTCTTCTACCGCTATTTTCATGCTAACTGCTCTTCTGATCTTGCTAACTGCATGCCTCCCCTCCTTCCGCGGCCTCGCTGCACAAGACTTTCTTCTTTCTCTCACTCCTATTCTGTCCACCTCTCTAACGCAAGAGTTAACCAGTATTCTCAATCATTCATCCCTTTCTCTGGTAAACTCTGGAACTCCTTGCCTGCTTCTGTATTTCCACCTTCCTATGACTTGAATTCCTTCAAGAGGGAGGTTTCAAGACACTTATCCACCAATTTTTGACCACTGCTTTGACCCTTTTAGGGACTGGCATTTCAGTGGGCATTTTTTTTATTAGATTTTTGTTGCCCTTGGCCAGTATCCTTCCTACATAAAAAAAAAAAAAAAAAAAAAAAGAAAAAAAAAAAAAAAAATATATATATATATATATATATATATATATATATATATATATATATATATATATATATATATATATATATATATATGAATTAACTAGATATAGTGCATAACTAAAGGCAAACTAACTGATAATTGACTAATTTATTGAATGACCATTAAGTAGGTACTAATGAAATAATTATTTTATAGTTATAATTAATTAATTTACTATGTATCAAAATAAGTAGCTGAGTGATTGATTAACCGACTAAGTCATTGACCAATAACTAACTAGTAACTTACAACAAATTAATCACAAACCAGTTAATAACGAACTATGTAAAAAATTAACTAACCAACCAACTAACTAACTAAACTAGCTGACCTATCAAAACTTCAATGCAGATCATCAAAGTAAAAACTTAATTCATCAAGAAATACTTGAGAACCGTAGCCCTCCCACCCCAGCAAAGGCTCCTCACTTACTTCCTGCAGCAGATCCGCCCAGAGACTCGCCGGTGACTGTCCAAGGAAGTCGTGCAGGAACTTCAGAAGCGTGGCGTGGTCAGGCACCTCGCCACACAAGTCAGGGCTCTCCATGGCCTGATGGGGAGGTGGAGGCGTCGTCATCATGAATCAGGAACACCAGTCACGTTCAGTTGGGATTAATAAGTAAATAAATAAACTAAACGACTAGCAAATGATTATGTTAAATACTCGAAGCACCACCGCTGCACCTACTACACCATTAACACACTACCACACTACTGCCACACCACCACAGCTCCACCTCCACCATCTCCACCATCACCACTACCACACTACCCATATCGAACCACCACCATATCACCACTATAATATACCTCCTACACCACCAACACCTCCCCGCAACCACACTAAATCACCATCACTACATCCCAACACTACACCACCACGCTACCCCCGTCAGCACACATTCACCACTCAGCAGGACGCCAGCACGAGGCACCTGAGCAAGGACGGCAGTGACGGTATCGTGGAGCTCCTGCATGCTGGCGGTGTCGGCGTGGAAGGTCACCACCAAGCCAGCAGGGGTGTGTCGCGCTACCACCCGCGCCACCACCTTTCCGGCGTCCTCACCCAGAAACTCGTCCACTTTCTTCACTAACAGTACATTTGTGGATGAAAATAATGATGATGATGATATTGATAATGATAATAATAATGATAATAAATAAATAGATAAATGAATAAAGATAGATTAAAAAAATACATTAATAAACACTAAGGAAAAATAGTATAATGAAGTAAAGCTGAGCACAATGATGGTAAAACTAAATAAATTAATAAGGAATACTAATGCAGTAATATTAAATAGTAAAGTAGTTGATAATGAAAAAGAAAGTGCATATAAAAAGAGAGAGAGAGAGAGAGAGAGAGAGAGAGAGAGAGAGAGAGAGAGAGAGAGAGAGAGAGAGAGAGAGAGAGAGAGAGAGAAAGAGAGAGAGAGAGAGAGAATCAGGGACGATAAAGAACCAACGAATAACAAATCAGATGAAGTTACAAAATATAATCCTTTACAAAAATCATACCAAAAGAAAAATAAACAAATAAATAATAATAATAATAATAATAATAATAATAATAATAATAATAATAATAATAATAATAATAATAATAATAACAATTATAACAATAATCCCCACTTGCAAGTTCAAGATACAAGATAAAGACAAACAATAAAAGTCGAGTCAATCAAGTCATGCGAACAAAAAAAACACGGAGCATCATTCAATACTGAGCTGATCCACCCCGTCACTCTCTCCTTGCCTTCCCACGTCACCCCCACACGGTCTGACTCGCCCAGCAGTGTGTGACTGTCGCGACCAAGCGTGAGGGAAGCGGCGAGGGAGGACGCGAGGACCGGCCACTTCAGCCACACCTTGTAGCTCCACCAGTCACGGAAATCCAGGACCAGCTGCGTGGAGGGGAGCGCCGCCGCCTGGAGGTGAACACAAAGGAGGAGAAAAAAAGAAAAAAATGACTTATTTCTACCCACAAAGATTCCTCACCTAAAATAATTATCCAGCATGAAAATATCCACTGAGAGAGAGAGAGAGAGAGAGAGAGAGAGAGAGAGAGAGAGAGAGAGAGAGAGAGAGAGAGAGAGAGAGAGAGAGGTGGAACTTACCTGGTCGAAAGAGAAGCTGAAAGTTTTCTGGTACCACTGCAGGAGAGAGACGCCCCACTCCGCCTTCACCACCATGTTGCCCCACTCCCAGGTGTTCACCACGTACTCCCACCCAGTCCAGTCACGATTGAACACCCAGTCCAGTCACGATTGAACCGAAATATTTCTAGAATTCAAAGTGATAAAAAATATTTTTGCAATATTTTTCTTGTATAGTTTAAATAATTTTTTTTTTCTCTCTCTCTCTCTCTCTCTCTCTCTCTCTCTCTCTCTCTCTCTCTCTCTCTCTCTCTCTCTCTCTCTCTCTCTCTCTCTTTCTCTTTCTCTCTCTCTCTCTCTCTCTCTCTCTCTCTCTCTCTTGCTTTGAACTTTAGCTTCTCAGGCTCCGGTTCACTCACGGTTCAAGTTCCAGCCAACGTGAGGACAGAATGCCAGGTGTGTGCGCTGCAGGATCCGAATCAGTCAGATGAGACTATGCGTGCGGTGCGTGGAGGGAGATAAAGGGAGGGTGTCGTGAGGTAGAGGTAAGTAAACAACTCAAATACACTACTGTGGCACTGATGACGCGACCGACAAAAAATATTAGAACAGTACTATCCAAATAGTTATGATTTCAAAAGGTATAGCGAACAACTTTTTTTTAATTATAAATTCTTATTTGCAAGAAATCAAGTATATAAAAAGACCTGAATAAAAGGACTTACTAACATCATAAGAAACGTATCATTAAATTTTGCCTTAATAGTCAAATTTCGTTCTACATGAAGTGTGGACGTACTTACTGAAAGTTTTCATGTTGGAAGAAAGGCTGAAAACCCGGGAAGTTAATTTTTGTGTAGTCTCTTGAACAGCGTCACTTGACACTGACTCTTCCGGTCCATCACACTCCGCTTTCTTGGAACATTCTTCGTCTACATTTAACATTACGGAATCAGGATCATTTTGCTTTAAGTCTTCTGATTTATGATCTCGACCACTACAAACTTCATTCTGGTCTACTGTCTGTTCTTTTCTTAAATCTGAGTCGCAATCACTGTCGACGTGGTGCCGCGACTTGGCTTTTGGCTCCTTGACATTGCCGTCCCCACAACCTTCAGCATCACACCTGCCAGCCTCACCTCTGTCATCCGTGACCTGAGTCTCCTCGTCCTGCTTCTCCTGCTTGAAGTGAACGAATTCTAACGATATGTCAGATTTGGTAGACTTGACTTCCCCATTAACTTCCCAATGTTGCTTGCCCTGATTTTTCCAGAGCTTCGTCTCCCACTCGAGGGCTGTAGAGATAATTGGCACATGTAGGCTCACCTGCCAGTGTTTTCTGAAAGTTAAGAGAGGACTCATGGTTATAAACAATTGTCTAATGTAATCTATCAGTTCTTAAAAAGACATTTTACAGAAAACTTTTTTTCGAAACAAATGAAGTATTGGCACCTTCAAACACATGACTGCAAACCTACCCAGTGTGTGGCGTGACGGTGAGGTTCAGGAGACGCCGACGCTTCCCCGGCATCAGCGAGTCCACAGATACGCCAAAGATGGATTCAGAGAACTGAGTGCGCACCACCACGCCCCGTCCTGCCTCGGTTCCGGCTGCGTCTCGCTCTATGCGAGGTATAAACAATCCTTTTAATTCGTTGCCTCAAGGTATATCATAGACTCCTTTATAAAGAAATCTATGGTTGCATCTTTTAGAAAGGAAAATTACGACTCCGACTATAGCAATGCCTTTCATATTTTATGCAATTTTTATTTCTTCCTTTTTCTTTTTCTTTTTTTTCCCATGCTAACATTAAATTTAACCGAAAAAATCTTAACTAACGGTCATATCTTGCGCAGTGCTATTTAATTTTGATTTGAGATAATGAAAAGCAATATAGGTTTGCAGAGGATCTAAACCACCAAATAATAATAATAATAATAATAATAATAATAATGATAATAATAGTAATAATAATAATAATAATAATAACAATAATTCCCTGTTTAATAAAAATGTATACGTACACTCAATACACTGCGAGGCCCATCAGCTCCACCTCTTCACACACACACACACACACACACACACACACTTACACACCTTGGTCAAGCTGAGGCGGCGCGGGGTCACCACTGGAGGCCTTGCCGCGCTCTTCCTCACCGCCTCTCAACCACAGCCGCCACCACTGCCCCGCCTGGCCCTCATGCCCGCTGGCCAGGCTGAGGGTGGTCCTGGGAGCCGCCATGAACAGCATCTAGACTCTAGAGGAAGGAATAGTGTGACCTCATCTCTTTTATTTCAAAGTGGCATGACAAGAATTTTGTATGTTTTTTTTTTTTTTTCTATAGGAATGATGAAGCAATGGTAGTATGTAATATATGAAGATAATAATGAGATGCAAATGTTAAAGATCAGATTTCTATTGCTGTGGTACTTTGTAAGCAGAAACTATGGATATTTAAATAGCTTTTTTTTTTTTTTGCCTTTTGCAAGTCTTCCTCACGCATACGCATTAAAAGAAAATAATGAATAAATATATTAATAAACTACCAAATAAAAATAAATAAAGGAAGACAAGGCAACAGATAAAACTAAACATGACATACAGGAAAAAAAAAAAAAAAAAAAAAAACAATATATATATATATATATATATATATATATATATATATATATATATATATATATATATATATATATATATATATATATATATATATATATATATATATATATATATATATATATATATATATATATATATATATATAACAAGAAAATCTATAAGGTAATATTCTCACGCTCTCTCACCTCTTCCTCGGGGTGCCACGCTACGCTCACCAACTCCTCAGCTGATCCAACGCCCCCCACATGCTGGTACCTCTGCGCCACGACTTTGAGCGCATCACCTGTGTAGCCACCTGTCACCTGGAGGACGCGACCTGAGTAATTCCCGGTGACATTGCATCCACAGTTAGTCAGGTCAGTCTGTGAACAACGACATCTTACATTAGGCGAGTGGGAGGAGGTGTGTGTGTGTGTGTGTGTGTGTGTGTGTGTGTGTGTGTGTGTGTGTGTGTGTGTGTGTGTGTGTGTGTGTGTGTGTGTGTGTGTGTGTGTGTGTGTGTGATTTATTCCAGCAGGTGTTCATCTTGAGTCTTAAATTGAAAAAAACGTCATTAAATTTAGTTAGTGTATTGTTCCTTCTTTTAAGACACGTTAGGTTATGCACCCACCCACCTGCAGAGCCAAGGTAAGGGACCGGGTGGAGGGAGAGGTCCCCACTCTGAAATACAAGAAAAGTTGAAGCTTCAGTCTCTCTCTCTCTCTCTCTCTCTCTCTCTCTCTCTCTCTCTCTCTCTCTCTCTCTCTAATACATTAGTTCACTTAGATATAATTTCTACCCTAACCAAACCACTTAAATGACATGTCGCTGAAGGACCACGACCAAATAGTCTCATTATATTGAATTTATAGACATGTAATAAAGAAGTGTCCTATAGCTGTTATTTTCACGCTATTGGTATATCATATAGGGCAGTGATTCCTAACCTTTCCCAAGTTCATGCATCCTTCCATGAGCTTTTGAGATATTCATGTACAATTCATTAAAAGAAAATCACACTTTTCTCTAACTTTAAGACTGAAAATATACAAGTAATAGTACTTATCTATCCATCTTCGGTGCGGCGTATTAAGTGTTACCTGAGAAATGTTTGAGTGGAGTCATCAGTTCGGTTTAACGTGTAAGCGGTGACCAGGCGGAAGGATGCTGCCGATGCCTGCTGGCTGTGTGCCGGGATCCCCACCACTGTTACCAGCATCAACGCCGCACCTAGAGTAAGGGAAAGATGGTTGTATGGTTTATGACAATACACATTTCATTCGTTCATGTAAATTATCTTTGTAGTGTCGAGTACAATAATTTCGGATTAGTGATGATTATAGATAGAGTTTCTTTATAGCGGTAAGTTCGATAATTACAGAATAGTTTACCACTTCCAACGTAATCGCAGAATAATTCCTCTTCGAAGTTGATAATCTGCGTATAGTGTCGTACAATAATCACACACCAGTTCCTTTAGGTAAACTATTTGTTATATTGGCTAATATGATAATTATAGAATGGTCAATCAACAATGTTTCCACTAGGACGAATAACCCCACTCGCTTATGAAACCTCAGTTCCATGGTATAGCAGGTCGACGTTTTACTTAAAGAATATCCACACCTTTCCAGTTTTGGATGCTAACCGGGGTAACTCAATCATCTTCCAAGACTGAATAACATTATGCTTGTGGCGCTTCCTGGCTTTCCACTTTCCCTTACATATCCAGTCACGCGGCAATTTCAAAATACACGTTAGAATATTTTCGCGAACGGTGAGTTTATTTGACGGTTTAAGATTGTTTGGATTTCTCTCTTACTTGAATCACGGTTGGTAAAATAAAGTGAGGATGTTGTGAAAGAACAAGAAAAGAATGTTCCCTCGTGCAATTGTGGGGCGTGTGGAGGCACCTGGCAGCTCCCCTACTCCACTTCCTTTAGTCTCCACCTCACGTAGTCACTGCTGCAGACGATGGGAGACGGCAGAGTTCATGCTTACAAACCACAATGTAGTTTTATAACATGCTTTCAATATGAACCGTACTGTTTTCAGTAAAGTAAAGGAGCAAATGATAGTATACTAAATAATAGTACGTGTTCACTAACAAACTTAGGTACCTTATTCCCATCACACACACACACACACACACACACGATTGTTAGCATACATCATATGGAAGAACATCTAAGGGCCGTATTGTTAAATCTCTTCGTATTACCACTACCTAATCTACTCACCAAAACACCAGTACATGTTCCTCGCTTGGCACCACCCAGATGGATCACCGGGCAGTGTTGGTGTCCTTCAGCTGACACACACGAGCGTTCACTGGGGCTGAGCTCTCCCAACTAACCCTGCCATGACCCTCAGCCTACACCTCGCCTGTCACCTTTCCCCCCCTCCCCCCCGCCAGCCATTCTATTCGGGTAAGGCACATGACACAAGAATAGCAAGGAGATGAAGTATCAGGAGACTTGTAAGGTCCAGCACCCAGGCCGAGAAATCTTAAGTCATCATGAATTGGCGGATGTATTTACTTATCAATTCACTTATTATTATTATTATTATTATCATTATTATTATTATTATCATTATTATTACTTCGAGGGATGGAACACCGTATGAGGAGGTAAAGCCTACCTTAATGATATCGAAATACCTCTATCGTATCACCACGCTCCCTACACCATTCCAGTGACTAGCTTTTTTTTTTTCAGTCCCTGGATCATCCTAGTCACTCTTCTTTGCACAGCCACAACTGTACACCGTAATGTAAGAGAGGCCTTATCAAAGCACTAAATGCAGTTTTATAGGCCGCAGACTTGTAGTATCACTTTGTTTTCTCTCTCTCGAAGATTTAGCTATCTCCCTGGCCTTTAAGCTGCTGTTATATATTGTGCATCCCTCTCTCTCTCTCTCTCTCTCTCTCTCTCTCTCTCTCTCTCTCTCTCTCTCTCTCTCTCTCTCTCTCTCTCTTACTTCTTACGTAGAGAACGCTACCTCATTGATATCGAATTTCATTTCACACTTTTCTGTCCAATCATACTTTCTATCCAGTCCTGTCTTATCTTCGTAATTTGGTGTCATTCGCAAATTTACTGACGTCACTACTTACTAGTAATTCCGGAATATAATGATGCTAATAATGGAGGAGGAGGTGAGAAGAAACACAAGTGCTGGGAGGATAGTTTATTCCCGACTAGTTTCGCACAAGTTTCTTCAGGGGAACTAGTCGGGAATAAACTCACCTCCCAACACTTGTATTTCCTCTCACCTCCTCCTCCAGCTTGTCGGAATGTCTGAACAACAACAACAACAATAATAATAATAATAATAATAATAATAATAATAATAACAATAATTATAATAATAATAATAAGAAGAAGAAAAAGAAGAAGCGGAAGAACAAAAAACAAGAAGAAGAAGAAGAAGAAAAAAGAAAAAGAAGAAGAAGCAGAAGAAGAAGAAGAGTTATAATAATAAGAAGAAGAAGAAAAAGAAGAAGCGGAAGAACAAAAAACAAGAAGAAGAAGAAGAAGAAGAAGAAAAGAAAAAAGAAGAAGCAGAAGAAGAAGAAAAGAAGAAAAAGATGATGATGAAGAAGAAGGAAAAAATAAATAAATAAATAAACAAATGAAAATAACAATGAATTCAAGGACATTAGTTACTCATATAACTTCTAAGATTTGTTCTAGAGCAAACATAAAGTGATCTGAAAAAAATAAATAAATGCAGCAGCTCAGTGATCCAAGACGGAGGGCAGTCCGATGTGCTACTGACAGACTGCGAAATTACTTCCACACACCACCAAACAAAATGTGAACAAACTTGTAACTTTAAAACTTTTTTCCCTAAACCCTTGAAACAGCTATTCTTTGTCAAATGAACGGTTGCCACTCAACACTGAAGAACCAGTGCCAGGACCTGCTGAAGCTGTCGGTGGTGTTCCCAGTTTTTACAAGTCTATCAAGATGGCTGCCATTCCTACGATACTCACTCTGAGCCTGAAAGAAAGAAAAGGAACAAACGCAGAAGGAAAACCTTGGAAGTAATATAAAGCGATATATGGAAGAAACAAAGATGTAAATATTTGCCATCATGCTTACCACGTCATCAATATTCTCCTAATTATTATAAATTCTTGTTATAGTTAGAATAATGTTGGAAGAGAGATTTATAGTTACAATAATGCTGGAAGAGAGAATTAATAAGAAGCAGCTACAAGGAGCCAGTAGGCTAGTAGTAGTAGTGACAATGTGCATATAAAGTATACACACTACAATCAATTTCCAATTATTTATTTTATTTATTTTTTCTTAAGCCCCAGTTAAATCTGCACACACATGTGCACTCTCTTTTTTTTTATGCTGCTGCTGCTTCACTTTCTTCTTCTTCTTAAAGCCACACCTTCCTGTTATGGCAAAACAGCCCCTCCAAACAAACCTTCCACACACCGTGCCTTCTCTCTCCTCACCCTTCACGCCCCAAACCTGCGATCCGTTCCTCACCATCTCTCTTCACTCAATCTACAAATGTCTTGTCGCACCGATGAGGATCACAATAAGTATTTAATTTTAAAATCGTTTTATACGATAAAAAGTTTGTTTACCCCAACGTCCAGCTCTCGTAGCAGGAGGGGGTGAGGATCGCACAGACCAGGGCGAGGTTCCCCAAGTGGAACTCAGCCCAGCAGTATGCCTGCACCAGGGCAGAGTCGGCCGCTGCCAGGGACGACTAAACTACCAGTTCAGGGAGAGTCACGAGGCAAGCCACCAGGGAACAGCAAAAGTAGAATAAACTAAGAGAAAATCTGACGCATCCTCACACAATAAAGACGCGATGGACGTCATCCACTTCGTGAAGGGCGTCCTTCAGTGAAAACACAGAACATTGGAAAGGAGACCGTCAAATGAAAAGAAGGAGTACTCCTGAACCACAGCACCTCAGTGGAGGGAGAATGATATTGGAAGTCAATTCTGCGGGACGGGCCGGTGTCCACCACCACCACCTGTCCTGCAGGATAGGTATCCACCGCCACGACCATCACCTGTCCTGCAGGGCGGGTATACACCGCCACCACCTGTCCTGTAGGACGGATATCCACCGCCATGACCATCACCTGTCCTGCAGGGCGGGTATACACCGCCACCACCTGTCCTGTAGGACGGATATCCACCGCCATGACCATCACCTGTCCTGCAGGGCAGGTATACTCGTATACCGCCACCACCTGTCCTGTAGGACGGATATCCACCGCCATGACCATCACCTGTCCTGAAGGACGGGTATCCACCGCCACCACCTGTCCTGTAGGACAGGTATCCACCGCCACCACCTGACCTGTAGGACGGGTATCCACCGCCATCACTTGTCCTGTAGGACGGGTATAAACCGCGACGACCATCACCTGTCGTGCTGGACGGGTATCCACCGCCATGAATATCACCTGTCCTGCAGGACGGGTATCCACCGCCACCATCTGTCTTTGTAGGACGTGTATTCACCGCCACCACCTGTCCTGTACGAAGGGTATCTACCGCCACCACTGTCCTGCAGGGCGGGTATCCACCGCCACCGCCTGCCCTGCAGGACGAGTATCCACCGCCACCACCTGTCCTGCTGGACGGGTATTCACCGCCACTACCTGTCATGCTGGAAGGTTATCCACGGCCACCACCTGTCCTGCGGGACGGGTATTCACTGCCATCACCTGTCCTGCTGGACTGGTATTCAATGCCATCACCTGTCCTGCTAGACGGGTATCCACCGCCATGACCACCACCTGTCCAGCTGGACGGGCATCCACCGCCACGACCTGTCCTGCTGGATGGGTATCCACTGCCACCACCTATCCTGCTGGACGGGTATCTATTGCCACCATCTGTCCTGCAGGGCGGGTACCCACCATACTCGCCGCCATGACCATCACCTATCCTGCTGGACGGGTATCCACCGCCATGACTGCCACCTGTCCTGCTGGACGGGTATTCCCCGCCACCACTTGTCCTGCTGGAAGGGTATCCACCGCCATGACCATCACCTGTCGTGCTGGACGGGTATCCACCGCCACCACTTGTCCTGCTGGACGAGTGTCCACCGCCATGATCATCACCTGTCCTGCTGGATGGGTATCTACCGCCATGACCATCACCTGTCCTGCTGAACGGGTATCCACCGCCACCACCTGTCCTGCAGGGCGGGTATCCACCGCCGTGACTATCACTTGTCCTGCTGGACGGGTATCCACAGCCACCACCTGTCATGAAGGCCGGGTATCCACCGCCATGACCATCACCTGTCCTGCTGGACAGGTAACCACCGCCACCACCTGTCCTGCAGGGCGGGTATTCATTACCATCACCTATCCTGCTGGACAGGAATCCACCGCCACCACCTGTCTTGCTGGACGGGTATCCACCGCCACCACCTGTCCTGCTGGACGGGTATTCACCGCCGTAGTACTACCTGTCATGCTGGAAGGTTATCCACGGCCACCACCTGTCCTGCGGGACGGGTATCCACTGCCATCACCTGTCCTGCTGGACTGGTATTCAATGCCATCACCTGTCCTGCTAGACGGGTATCCACCGCCATGACCACCACCTGTCCAGCTGGACAGCCATCCACCGCCACCACCTGTCCTGCTGGACGGGTATCCACTGCCACCACCTGTCCTGCTGGACGGGTATCTATTGCCACCATCTGTCCTGCAGGGCGGGTATCCACCATACCCGCCGCCATGACCATCACCTATCCTGCTGGACGGGTATCCACCGCCATGACTACCACCTGTCCTGCTGGATGGGTATCCACCGCCACCACCTGTCCTGCTGGATGGTTATGCAGAGCCACCACCTGTCTTGCTGGACGGGTATCCACCGCCATGACCATCACCTGTCGTGCTGGACGGGTATCCACTGCCACTACTTGTCCTGCTGGACGAGTGTCCACCGCCATGACCATCACCTGTCCTGCTGGATGGGTATCCACCGCCATGACCATCACCTGCCCTGCTGAACGGGTATCCACCGCCACCACCTGTCCTGCAGGGCGGGTATCCACCGCCATGACCATCACCTGTCCTGCTGGACGGGTATCCACCGCCACCACCTGTCCTGCAGGGCGGGTATCCATTACCACCACCTATCCTGCTGGACAGGAATCCACCGCCACCACCTGTCCTGTTGGACGGGTATCCACCGCCACCACCTGTCTTGCTGGATGGGTATCCACCGCCATGACCATCACCTGTCCTCCTGGACAGTCATCCACCGCCACCACCTGTCCTGCTGGACGGGTATCCACTGCCACCACCTGTCCAGCTGGACGGGTATCCTTTGCCACCACCTGTCCTGCAGGCCGGGTATCCACCGCCTTGACCATCACCTGTCCTGCTGGACGGGTATCCACCGCCACCGCCGAGTGTCCACCGCCACCACCTGTCCTGCTGGACGGGTATTCACCTCCACTACCTGTCCTGCTGGAAGGTTATCCTCGGCCACCACCCGTCCCGCGGGACGGATATTCACTGCCATCGCCTGTCCTGCGGGTATTCACTGCCATCACCTGGACGGGTATCCACCGCCATGACCATCACCTGTCCTGCTGGACGGGCATCCACCGCCACCACCTGTCCTGCTGGACGGGTTTCCACTGCCACCACCTGTCCTGCTGGACGGGTATCCATTGCCACCATCTGTCCTGCAGGCCGGGTATCCACCGCCATGACTATCACCTATCCTGTTGGACGGGTATTCACCGCCACCACCTGTCTTGCTGGACGGGTATCCACCACCATGACTACCACCTATCCTGCTGGACGGGTATCCACCGCCATGACTACCACCTGTCCTGCTGGACGGGTATCCATTGCCACCACCTGTCCTGCAGGCCGGGTATCCACCGCCATGACCATCACCTATTCTGCTGGACGGGTATCCACCGCCACCACCTGTCTTGCTGGACGGGTATCCACCGCCATGACCATCACCTGTCCTGCTGGACGGGTATCTACCGCCACCACTGTCCTGGAGAGCGGGTATCTACTGCCACCGCCTGTCCTGCAGGACAAGTATTCACCGCCACCACCTGTCCTGCTGGACGGGTATTCACCGCCACTACCTGTCATGCTGGAAGGTTATCCACGGCCACCACCTGTCCTGCGGGACGGGTATTCACTGCCATCACCTGTCCTGCTGGACGAATATTCATTGCCATCACCTGTCCTGCTGGACGGGTATTCACTGCCATCACCTGTCCTGCTGGACGGGTAATCACTGACACCACCTCTCCTGCTAAACGGGCATCCACCGCCACCACCTGTCCTGCTGGACGGGTATTCACTGCCACCACCTGTCCTGCTGGATGGGCATCCACCGCCACCACCTGTCCTGCTGGACGGGTATCCCCCGCCACCACTTGTCCTACTGGACGGGTATCCACCGCCATGACCATCACCTGTCGTGCTGGACGGGTATCCACCACCACCACTTGTCCTGCTGGACGAGTGTCCACCGCCATGACCATCACCTGTCCTGCTGGATGGGTATCTACCGCCATGACTATCACCTGTCCTGCTGAACGGGTATCCACCGCCACCACCTGTCCTGCTGGGCGGGTATCCACCGCCGTGACTATCACCTGTCCTGCTGGACGGGTATCCACAGCCACCACCTGTCCTGAAGGCCGGGTATCCACCGCCTTGACCATCACCTGTGCTGCTGGACGGGTATCCACCGCCACCACCTGTCCTGCAGTGCGGGTATCCATTACCACCACCTATCCTGCTGGACAGGAATCCACCGCCACCACCTGTCTTGCTGGACGCGTATCCACAGCCACCACTTGTCCTGCTGGACGGATATTCACCGCCACTACCTGTCATGCTGGAAGGTTATCCACGGCCACCACCTGTCCTGCTGGACGGGTATTCACCGCCACTACCTGTCATGCTGGAAGGTTATCCACGGCCACCACCTGTCCTGCGGGACGGGTATTCACTGCCATCACCTGTCCTGCTGGACTGGTATTCAATGCCATCACCTGTCCTGCTAGACGGGTATCCACCGCCATAACCACCACCTGTCCAGCTGGACGGGCATCCACTGCCACCACCTGTCCTACTGGACGGGTATCCACTGCCACCGCCTGTCCTGCTGGACGGGTATCTATTGCCACCATCTGTCCTTCAGGGCGGGTATCCACCATACCCGCCGCCATGACCATCACCTATCCTGCTGGACGGGTATCCATCGCCATGACTGCCACCTGTCCTACTGGACTGGTATCCACCGCCATGACTACCACCTGTCCTGCTGGACGGGTATCCACCGCCACCACCTGTCTTGCAGGGCGGGTATCCACCGCCACGACCATCATCTGTCTTGCTGGAAGGGTATTCACCGCCATGACTACCACCTGTCCTGCTGGATGGGTATCCACCGCCACCCTGCTGGATGGTTATGCAGAGCCACCACCTGTCTTGCTGGACGGGTATCCACCGCCATGACTACCACCTGTCCTGCTGAACGGGTATCCGCCGCCACCACTTGTCCTGCTGGACGAGTGTCCACCGCCATGACCATCACCTGTCCTGCTGGATGGGTATCCTCCGCCATGACCATCACCTGTCCTGCTGAACGGGTATCCACCGCCACGACCTGTCCTGCAGGGCCGGTATCCACCGCCATGACCATCACCTGTTCTGCTGGACGGGTATCCACCGCCACCACCTGTCCTGCAGGGCGGGTATTCATTACCACCACCTATCCTGCTGGACAGGAATCCACCGCCACCACCTGTCTTTCTGGACGGGTATCCACCGCCACCACCTGTCCTGCTGGATGGGTATCCACCGCCATGACCATCACCTGCCCTCCTGGACAGTCATCCACCGCCACCACCTGTCCTGCTGGACGGGTATCCACTGCCACCACCTGTCCTGCTGGACGGGTATCCTTTGCCACCACCTGTCCTGCAGGCCGGGTATCCACCGCCATGACCATCACCTGTCCTACTGGACGGGTATTCACTTCCACCGCCTGTCCTGCAGGACGAGTATCCACCGCCACCACCTGTCCTGCTGGACGGGTATTCACCTCCACTACCTGTCCTGCTGGAAGGTTATCCACGGCCACCACCTGTCCTGCGGGACGGGTATTCACTGCCATCGCCTGTCCTGCTGGACGGGTATTCACTGTCATCACCTGGACGGGTATCCACCGCCATGACCATCACCTGTCCTGCTGGACGGGCATCCACCGCCACCACCTGTCCTGCTGGACGGGTATCCACTGCCACCACCTGTCCTGCTTGACGGGTATCCATTGCCACCACCTGTCCTGCAGGCCAGGTATCCACCGCCATGACCATCACCTATCCTGCTGGACGGGTATTCACCGCCACCACCTGTCTTGCTGGACAGGTATCCACAGCCATGACTACCACCTATCCTGTTGGACGGGTATCCACCGCCATGACTACCACCTGTCCTGCTGGACGGGTATCCATTGCCACCACCTTTCCTGCAGGCCGGGTATCCACCGCCATTACCATCATCTATCCTGCTGGACGGGTATCCACCGCCACCACCTGTCTTGCTGGACGGGTATCCACCCCCATGACCATCACCTGTCCTGCTGGACGGGTATCTACCGCCACTACTGTCCTGCAGAGCGGGTATCCACTGCCACCGCCTGTCCTGCAGGACAAGTATTCACCGCCTCCACCTGTCCTGCTGGACGGGTATTCACCGCCACTACCTCTCATGCTGGAAGGTTATCCACGGCCACCACCTGTCCTGCGCGACGGGTATTCACTGCCATCACCTTTCCTGCTGGACGAATATTCATTGCCATCACCTGTCCTGCAGGACGGGTATTCACTGCCACCACCTGTCCTGCTGGACGGGTATTCACTGCCACCACCTGTCCTGCTGGACGGGTATTCACTGCCACCACCTGTCCTGCTGGACCGGCATCCACTGCCACCACCTGTCCTGCTGGACGGGCATCCACCGCCACCACCTGTCCTGCTGGACGGGTATCCACTGCCACCACCTGTCCTGCTGGATGGGTATCCATTGCCACCACCTGTCCTGCAGGTCCGGTATCTACCGCCACCACCTGTCCTGCTGGACTGGGATCCACCGCCACCACCTGTCCTGCAGGACAGGTATCCACCGCCACCACTTGTCCTGCTGGACGGATATCCTCCGCGATCACTCTCCTGCTGGACGGGTATTCACTGCCACCACCTGTCCTGCTGGACTGGTATCCACCGCCACGACCTGTCCTGCTGGATGGGTATTCACTGCCTCCACCTGTCCTGCTGGATTTGCATCTACTGCCACCACCTGTCCTGCTGGACGGATATCCACCGCCATGACCATCACATGTCCTTCTGGACGGGTATCCACTGCCACCACCTTTCCTGCTGGACGGGTATCCATTGCCACCACCTGTCCTGTTGGTCGGGTATCCACTGCCACCACCTGTCCTGCTGGACGGGTATCCAGAGCCACCACCTGTCCTGCTGGACAGGTATCCATTGCCACCACCTGTCTTGCTAGACAGGTACCCACCGCCACCACCTGTCCTGTGGGATGGGTATTCACTTCCACCACCTCTCCTGCTGTATGGGTATTCACTTCCTCACTTGTCCTGCGGGATGGATATTCACTGGCATCACCTGTCCTATTGAACAAGTATCCACCGCCACCACCTGTCCTGCTGGACGGGTATTCACCACCACCACCTGTTCTGCTGGATGGGTATCCATGGCCACCACCTGTTCTTCTGGACGTGTATCCACCGCCACCACCTGTCCTGCTGGACGAGTATCCACCGCCACCACCTGCCTGCCACCTGGCCGTGGCAAACCACCTTCACCGCAACGGGAAATTATTAGGCGACTTATCATTCAGAAGACGCGAACGTTGGTTATCTGAAATTGACTTATGTGTGATTAAGAATGAATGTGTAGATATGGTCACAAACCTCCACATGGATCAAACAGTACCGAGATCTGACCACGCCCCTCTCTGTGTCACCGTGACCATCGCTGCAAGACAGGCTGCGTCTTCTACCGAGCTGCTGCGCAGGGCATCAGCACTGGGGAAGCCACGGTGTGCAGAAAAGATACAGCCATCACTACCTAAGAGCATACAGTACAAGGATGTGGACCTAGGCGCACTGACAAGGGAATTACAAGTGACCCCAACTCCAGTACTGACAGGAAACAGCGAGGTACATGAGGTGGAGGCAGCGGTAACCGAAGGTTGCCGCATCATCAGGGCGGCTGCTGCTGCTGCTGCTGTTCCCACCACCAGAGTGACGAACCGACAACGACAAGTTGCTGCGAACAACAACTGGGTCTCGATGGAGCCAAGATGGAAGAGAATATTGGAGACCAACGACACAAAAATGATATGGAAATCTATCAACTGGAAAGGAAACGTTGATCAAAATAAAGGTGACAGACCCAACGATGCTCAATTTAAAGAACATTTTGAAAAACTATTGAATACTGAAAATGCACGAACAAGTTTCAGTTGTGATATTAGTACAGCACCTTATATACCCATATTAGATGATCCTTTCACGTATGAGGAACTGAGTCAGGTAAATTGTGATATAAATGTGAATAAGAGTTACTGTGGAATGTGTCCTGGTGTGTTCAGAATGTTACCAGCATCTTGGTTAATGTTCTTCTTGACAATATTTAATATTATATTAATGAAAGTGTTGTACCCCCAAGTATGGTGTTATAGCAAACTAACAGTACTGTTTAAGTCAGGTAACAAGATGTTATGTGGAAATTATAGAGGTATATGTATCATGGACACACTAGCTAAGATTTTTGACACATTAATATTGAACAGACTTAAACTTTGGTTTAACATTGATAAATGTCAGGCAGGCGCTCAAAAAGGCAGAGGGTGCTTGGAACATGTGATATCCTTAAGATTACTATGTGATTATGCCAATTATAAGAAAAATAAATTGTATGTACTTTTCATTGACTTTAGTAAAGCTTATGACAGAGTGCCCAGAAATAAATTGGTTAAGAGATTAAAAGAATTAGGATGTGGTAAAGTAATGTTGTATATCATAAAAGCAATGTACACTTGCACGAAGAACATATTAAAATCTGCAATAATACACAACTGTAGGTGTCCGCCAAGGTGCACCAACAAGTAGTTTATTATTTGTAATATATATAGATAAAATGGTACAAATGCTAAAAAGAGCTGTAGAAAGAGATGGCTTTCTCGGTAGTTTACATGTATTATTACTAATGGATGATGCTGTAGTACTTGCGACTTCCCGAAAAATGTGCTTAAAAAAACTAGCCTCTGTTTCGGAATTCTGTAAAGAAAGTGGAATGCTAATCAATGAGAAGAAAACCAAGTTCTTTGTGATCAACGGTGATGAGAATGATAGACAGAGTTTGAACAGTGGCGGGGTGCAGGTGCAATACTGTAACCAGTACCTGTACCTGGGCGCATGGTTCACCGACGCGGCCCACACGAACACTGTTACAGCACTGCACCACACCGCGAGTGAGGCCATAGTGAATAAGTTTGCCATATTTTGTGCCAGTAACACTCTAATGCCTTTTGTTTATAAAAAGAAAGTATTTGATGCTGCAGTAACAAGTGCCTTATTATATAGCTGTGAGTCATGGTTCAGTAATAATTCAAAAAGTGTAGAAAAACAGTATAATAAGCTGATAAAATGTTTAATGGGAGTGAGGAAAAATACTAGTATAAATCTCTGCATGATAGAAGCTGGAATCAACCCGTTAAATAAGCTAGTGGCTGACAGAAGATACAAATTTATAACACTAGCTGATCAGATGGACAGAGACATTCCTTTTCACTACATATACAACTTATGTAGGGAAGAAAACACTCCAGGTTATCGGTTTTTGGAACAAGTAAGATCAAGAAACAGGAACCCTGATGAACTCGATCATGTTAAGCAAACTGTAAGAGAAAAAGCTCCAGGCGCCACAAAGCTAACAACTTATATAACATATATGAATCCGTCATTAATGGTTCACCCGATCTACAGCACCACACAATATGTACCAGATTACAAACGTGAGGCCTTCACCAGACTACGTCTCATGTCACACAGTCTCCGAATTGAAGTGGGGCGGTGGAGTCGAACCCCGCGTGACCAGCGTGTGTGTCCCTGTGATGGCACACACATACAAACAGAGGAACATGCATTGCTACACTGTCCACTCAGTGCACAACACAGGAATGACCACCCACACATCACATATGACACCCTACAAGCAATGTTTACTGATAACACCCATCTGGAGGAAGTTTGTGACTATGTATATGCAGTTCTGAAATTTTATAAAAATTACTCTTAAAAGATAGGGCAGACATCTGTTTAAGGTAAATACTGTTAATGTATTTTACTTATATTCTCTAAGCTCTGGTAATTTTTGCATTTAAATGTACGTGTCATGTTTTATTTCGGTGAATTTCTTTTTTGTATTTTCTATGTACTCAGTAGGAAAGTTCTTAAACTTAAGATAATTTGTTTAGTTATTAATACCTAGTAAGCGGCTCTCTACATAATGTGACTTATCAATTCAATTTGGACGAAGTAGAGATCAGAATAATATGTATCTTATCAATTTGTAATGGTACTTTGTCAATAAACTACTACTACTACTACTCCTGTTGGACGAGTATCCACCGCCACCACCTGTCCTGCTGGACGGGTATCCACTACCACCACCTGTCCTGTTGGACGGGTATCCGCTGCCACCACCTGTCCTGATGGACGGGTATCCACTGCCACCACCTGTCCTGCAGGACAGGTATCCACCGCCATGACTAGCACCTGTTCTGCAGGACCGATATCCACCGCTAGCACTTGTCCTGTAGGGCGGGTATCCACCGCCATGACCACTACCTGTCCTATAGGAAGGGTATCCACTGCCACCACCTGTCCTACAGGACGGGTATCCACCGCCACCACCTGTCCTGCAGGGCGGGTATCCACCGCCATGACCATCACCTGCCTTGCAGGACAGGTATCCACCGCTACCACCACGTCAGGTGTTTTCAGCACCTGAATGACAACAAGCAAATCATGACTTTTGGATTTTTCATAGACATGTCCAAGACGAAAACTCACACACAGTGCCTCAAGAACAATGTGCTGGCCAGCTACATAGCACTGCGCGTGTTAATGGACACTTTGTGTCAAGTAGAGCTTAGGAAATACTGAGTAGGGCAGTTCTTGTCGTCATGCTAAACACTGCCACTTATTACTACATTTCTCTATTTCTCTTCAAGTACTTGTTGTGCCTACACTCAATGTATTCCTAAAAAGAGTGACCGCTCTCATCCCTCATATCACCGTTCTATTGCTTTAATTTCCTGCCTTACTTAAGTTTTTTAACCTATTCTCAACAGGAAGATTCTTAAACATCTATCACTTCACAACTTTCTATCTGATCGCCAGTGTGGGTTCTGTCATGGGCGTTCTACTGATAATGTTCTGGTTTTCCTTACTGAGTCTTGATCATCCTCTTTTAGGGGTTTTGGTGAAACTTTCGCTGTTCCCTTAGACATATCAAAAGCTTTTGATAGAGTCTGGCACCGAGCTTTGACTTCCAAACTACCCTCCTACGGCTTCTATCCCTCTCTGTACCTTCATCTCAAGTTTCCTTTCTGACCGTGCTATTTCTGCTATGGTCGTTGCTGTAGACGGTCGTTGTTCTTCTCCTAAATCTGTTGACAATTGTGTCCCTCAGGATTATGTCATGTCACCCACTCTCTTCCTATTATTCATCAGTGACCTTCTAAACCAAACTTCTTATCATATCCACTCCTACGCTGATGATAACCTACACTTTTCCATGTCTTTTCGTAGACGCCCAACCTTCAGGAAGTAAACAGCTCACGCAGGGGAGCCACAGAACACCAGACTTCTGATCTCTCTAAAATTTCTGACTGGGACAGACTAAACTTAGTATTGTTCAATACCTCAAAAACTCAAATCCTCCATCTAACAAATCGTCACAACCTTCCAGATAAACTATCCCCTCTTCAATGACGCTCAACACTGAACGTCAGTGGTTTGTCCTTTACTTATACTATAAACTTTAAACTTCACATACCATCTCTAGTTAAAACAGCTTCTATGAATTAGATGTTCTGAGTCGTCTCCGCCAGTTTTCTCATCTTTCCCACACCAACTGGTAACTCTGTACAGGGGCCTTATCTGTCCATGTATGGTGTATGTTTCACACATGGAGGGTGGGGGGGGGTTCCACCCATACCGCTCTTTTAGACAGGATGGAATCAAAAGCTTTTCGTCTTATCATTTTCTCTTTGATTGTTTTTAGCCTCTCTCTCATCGCCGCAATGCTGTATCTCTTACTATCTTCTACTGTTACTTTCACGCTAAGTGCTCTTCTGATCTTGCTGACTGCATTCCTCCTCTCCTTTTCTTTCTCTCATCCCTATTCTGCCCACCTCTCTAATGCAAGAGCTAACCAGTATTCTCAATCATTCATCCATTCTCTGGTAATCTCTGGAACTCCCTCCCTACATCTGTATTTTTTCCCTCCTTTGACTTGGATTCTTTCAAGATGGAAGTTTCGAGACACTTATCCTCTGTTATTTGATCTGATGTCGCTTTGGGAGCTGGCATTTAAGTGGACCTTTATATATATATATATATATATATATATATATATATATATATATATATATATATATATATATATATATATATATATATATATATGACCCTGCCGTAAAACTGAACAAACACTTGAATCTATATATAGACCTTATTTAAGTTTGGTTGGTTATATGTATATTGATACATTTATATGAAGGTTTAGAGTCACTCACACTCATTGCAAAGACAATGTCCAGGACTTGTGACCTGGATGTGGTTTACCCTCCCTCCACTTTTTTTTTTCATTTGTTTTACGTATTCTTTTTGTACTTATTCAGTTTTAGGCAAAGCTGCTACCGTGTGGTATAGTTTTAAGCATGGCACAACGCACAGTGTTAGCTGACACACATCACAGCTGTACATGCTTCTTTTCTTCTTTTTGAGTAGAGCACAATAGGCACACTGTCTTTGGACTTTTTTATCACTATTTTCATCATGGGATCCTGTCTCTACAAAGAAATAAATGTCTTCCACTGAGTCGTGCTGGACATGGCCCAAGAGAGAGATCACCACTAGGCTTCCTTAGGTGGTAGATGTCACCAGCATATTTTGAGATTATCTCAAGTCAACTGTAGCTTGAAGTCAAGGAAGCATTTCCGTCCACCATTTGCTTTGTAAATAACATGGCACTTAAGTGATGAAATGTCCAGCAATCTGAGAAATATTTACTTATAATATTTCTTCACACCTTCCTTCCGAGCTGATGTTTGTACGGAGATTATTTGGTCCATTTTATCTATTCCAGCCATGTGATGTTTCCTGTATTTGATGCACACATCTGGCTTACTTACTTGCTTCCCTGCTACTGTTACCTCTTTCATAGAATCCTCATATACTGTGCTTAGCATGTTCACATATTTCTTATCCCTCCATTTCATGTGCATCATTTTATGCTTGTACTGTACTACAGTTTCACCTTTCTTCAGAATTTTGTAATTAACTTCCGAGGATAGCAGTTTTCTGTTGGATCTCAGTGCCTATTCCATCGTTTTGTTGTCAAGAAGAATTTCAAACAATTCTGGTGAGGTGTAGAAGTGATCAACTCCCAGAATGTAGCCCTGATTCAGTAGGGACTGCATTAGTCTCAAAACTATCTGAGTAGGCTTTGTAAGTGTTTCCACTTTTTCATCTGACAAGGTTTCTATTTCAAAGTCATATTTTGTTTTCTTTCCTGTGTAGACTAAAAGATCCCAAACATAGCCAGTATCAGACTCAGCTAAGATATAACTTTCTATACCGAATGTAGCTCGTTTTAGTGGAATATATCGCTTCCACTTTAGCCTACCTTTCCAGAGCAGGAGAGACTCATCAATGCTTACATTTTGCTTTGGAACATAAGATGATTTTAATCTTTGTATGAGAATATCCAGGACCTCCTTGAACTTGTATGTAGGGTCACTGTTATCCTCATTGTCAGTGAAATGCAGGTACTTTAGAAGAAGAGCAAATCTGTCTCTTGATATACATTTTCCAAAAAAAAGAGTAGCAATAAGCTGATTGGTAGAGTGATATGAATAGATAGATGGCTTTTTCACAATTCCTTGTAAAAGGAGCAATCCAAGAAATGCATACATTTCTCCTTTGTTAGTATCTCTCCATAACAAGTCTGCTTTTTCTCTTCATTTTACCCTTTCTCCTTTTTTTCATCACAGACTTTTGCTGCATACTTATTGGTCTCTGATATAATGTGATCCAGCAATTCGTCATCAAAAAAAGCATGAAATATTTCTCAAGGTGACTGGTCATCTTCCAGGACAAGTTTTACACCACTATCTCCCGTAAAGGGAAAAGGCTCTCTGTCAACAGCTGATTGACTTTGCCAGTTATTTTGAATATCATCATCAGCATCTGTTTCTTCTTCAGCATCAGACTGGTCATCTGGCTCAACCTCAGAGTCTGATTCTGTATCAGTGTAAGTACTGACAGTAGATGAATCAGAATCATCAAAATCATCCAAAAAATCAGCATCTATATCCTCAGCTACCAAAGCTGTAATATCTTCCGGCTTAAGAGGTCTCCTTCTCCTTCACATGATAAACTAATAATAAAGGAAAATAGAAAAAAGGCAATAACTCTTAGTGTTAGCTGATGTGAGTTACATATCCGCCAACAACAAAGCACAAGCGGTGACTGTCCTTGAGAGGCAATGTCGGCAAGTGTCAGCGGATTTGAGATGCCAAATACCGATTTATTTTATTAATTTTGCTAGTAGTAAGGAATCGTCTATATAATATATATTATAGACCATGCTACAATCTAGTGTGGTCAAATCAGAGCAAACGTCTATATATAGACGCGCCGACAAAAAGTCCCAATTTCGAAACGTCTGTATATGGATCCTCCGCCGGGAAGTGGTTAATACTTGTCTGCTCCCTAGTGCTGAATGAATAACACACACACACACACACACACACACACACACACACACAATTTTTTGTTTAGTGACCAACAATGAAACAAGCACAAAAGGTGTGAAGTGTCCTGTCATCCTTTTTGCTGCCAGTAGTGTCTTTGACAGCCACACTTTATACCATTCTATAAAGGCTGATGAAAAGCCACGCAAGTCAAAGGGTTCGAGCAGTACCGAATTTCACTGACCATCGATAAAATAAACAGTAAAAAGCCTGAAGTACTCGGGCCACACTGTTCTTCGTGGCCTGCCAGTGGTGCCTCTCAAACCCACACTTCACACCAACACGTTTCACAAAGACTCAGAAGCCGCGACACTCAAAAGGCACCGATAGTACCTGAATTGCACGACAGGGAAGGGACACACACCGCTACCGATACAATACACCTACCAGTACACAAAACTGCACCACCTCCCAGCCCGGGAGCTCGAAGAGACCTTACACGCAGGTTTACATACACTAGGACTTCGCTAAGGGGTTGCCAAGATCTGCCTGCCGCTCTCCTCACTCGTTCCAAGATATAATTTTCTTGCAGGCTTTCAGTACACGAGTTCCAGGCGACGCGTGGACAGACAGACAAACATGAGCAGCTTGTAGACCCAGTGTTGTTCTGCCTACCTACACACCACAAGAAATCGCTGGGATGGAATGGATGTTACAGATGAGGAACTTAATCACAGTGACTTGTGGAAGGAAATGTTATTCTTTAAGTCTTGCATGTGTAGTTTATTGTTACGACCATCTAATCTAAAATGTAAAGCTGGAAGTGACAAACACGACTCTAATAAATTTGTTGGAAGGAAAGGAGCCTCTTTTTGCCATACTTGAGAAATTTCCGTCGTGGTAAATGTATAAAACAAAATATGTACTTAAGAGTAGCTTGCTTACACGCACAAAACAAGTGCCTTGTGGTTCAGTCAGTTAACGCTAGTCTTTTCAGTCTGCTCAGTTCAAACTCTGGTCACGTCCACCTCCCTCATCAAAAAAGTAATAAATAAAAATAAAACATATACTTACGTGCCAAAAATGAGCCCTGGAAATAAAACTAACGCTATAAATAAAGAAAACACAAACTTCTTCTCACTTTGCCAGGAATGTGGCTCAGATTTCTATCCAGAGGAACTGAAGTAGAAAAGAAAATGTTTGCCTAAGACTCCCTAGCTTATAAAGACACGCTCTGGGATGAATCTGCCGCTACACATTAACAAAACACATCCCTTTCTATTCCATGAAACGAAGCCTTCACCTTGAACGTGGCTCAGATTATTGTCCTCAGAAGTTTGGCGAGAGAAAGATGAAATATTTCCTTAAAGACTAATAAAACTTTTCATAATGAACATGGTTTAAAATCTGCCCAGAACAATTCTGAAAAAAAAAGAAAAAAAAAAACTTAAAATCTACATCAGAGAAGGATCTGCACTGCCACATTACAAGGCACAGATAAGGAATTATGATCCTTCCTTAGTTTTCTGGAACGTGGTTTAAAATAGTCAAGAAGAATTAAGAAAACGAGAATACATCACTTAAACTCACTAACTTACATAACAAAAGGAATCACATTAGTATAACAAAACCCAGAAATAAATCATGTACTCGTTGGTCGTCACTTTTCAGGGAAGTGGCTGAGATTCTGTCGTAATGAAATAAAAAAGACCAAAAGACCAACGATAAAGAACCGACTCTTCCCGCCTCACACTCCAGGCACGTGGTGAAATTCTGTCTTAAAGACCTTACAAAAACAATACTTAAGTTACACACCACAAGGAATCGTATTACCAAAACAAAAGCTTCAGGTAAAGAGTACTCCTCTCCTCACTTTTATGAACCATGCCTCAAATGCCATCGCAAAAAAAAAAAAAAAAAAAAAAAAAAAAAAAAAAAAAAAAAAAAATCAAAATAAATAAATAGATAAAAAAAAATTATATATATATATATATATATATATATATATATATATATATATATATATATATATATATATATATATATATATATATATATATATATATATATATATATATATATATATATATATATATATATATATATATATATATATATATATATATATATATATATATATATATATATATATATATATATATATATATATATATATATATATATATATATATATATATATATATATATATATATATATATATATAATTTTGTTTTCTTTCCTGTGTAGACTAAAAGATCCCAAACATAGCCAGTATCAGACTCAGCTAAGATATAACTTTCTATACCGAATGTAGCTCGTTTTAGTGGAATATATCGCTTCCACTTTAGCCTACCTTTCCAGAGCAGGAGAGACTCATCAATGCTTACATTTTGCTTTGGAACATAAGATGATTTTAATCTTTGTATGAGAATATCCAGGACCTCCTTGAACTTGTATGTAGGGTCACTGTTATCCTCATTGTCAGTGAAATGCAGGTACTTTAGAAGAAGAGCAAATCTGTCTCTTGATATACATTTTCCAAAAAAAAGAGTAGCAATAAGCTGATTGGTAGAGTGATATGAATAGATAGATGGCTTTTTCACAATTCCTTGTAAAAGGAGCAATCCAAGAAATGCATACATTTCTCCTTTGTTAGTATCTCTCCATAACAAGTCTGCTTTTTCTCTTCATTTTACCCTTTCTCCTTTTTTTCATCACAGACTTTTGCTGCATACTTATTGGTCTCTGATATAATGTGATCCAGCAATTCGTCATCAAAAAAAGCATGAAATATTTCTCAAGGTGACTGGTCATCTTCCAGGACAAGTTTTACACCACTATCTCCCGTAAAGGGAAAAGGCTCTCTGTCAACAGCTGATTGACTTACTAGCGGATGTAAGAGAAGGAATCACATTGGTAGAAAAAGGGTAAAGATTATGAAGGCTCTTCTTTCCTCACTTTTCTGAACGTAATTAAAACCTCTCCTAAAAACTCAGAACACAAGAAAATATCAGCTTAAGACACACATACCAAATAGAATGGTATTACTAAACCAAGGTAGAAAATATGTACTGAAGACTATTAACGTTACATCGCAGAACAAATCATATCACCAGAACAAAGTTTAGAGGTAAAGAAGACACAGGCCTCCCCACTCTGAAGAACGTGTTTGAAATTTCTCCCTTGAAGAATTACAAAAGCGTGAAAATGTCAGTTTGAGATTATCGAACCTAGGAAACAGGAGGAATCGTAGGCGTAGAACAAAGGACAGATAAAAATAATCCTGTTTTCTCACTTTCCAAGAACATGTTTGATATTTATGTCGTAAAGAACTTTCAAAGTGAGAAAAATATTTCGCGGAAAGCACTAAAGTTACGGCAGAAGGAATGGTATCAGTACAACAAAGGTTAGGGATACACACTATGCATCCCTCCTCACTGTTAAGGAACGTGGCTAAGATTATGTGCTGAACAATATAAAAAGTGAAAATAAATATCTATTAAACATTACTATATTTTTATAGCACAGGGATTCGTATTAATGGAACAAAAACTGAAGGTAAAGAATTGACTCGTATTTCCTCACTTTCCAGAAAGAAATGTTTTATAATTGTGTAGAATTAAGACACAAGAAAATATCAACTTAACACTTCCCAACCCACGAAGCAGAATGAATATTAACAGTAGAACAAAGGCTATACAAAAAGAAGACTCTGCCCTCAGTTTCCTGCGACCTGCGTGGAGTCCTGCCGTGGAGAGCTTAGAAAACGAGGACTGTAAGTGGGAGGGAAATCTTTACTGGATTATATATTTTTTTATTGTTTTTTTTTATTAGTATTATCATTTAAGAGCTCGTGCCAAGGACAACAAAAACTACAATGTTCCTTGAAGACTGTGAGTGAGAGGAAAGAGGTTCACTTTATTTTTGTATTCATGCAATAAAAAAAAAAAAAAAACTCATTCAAGACGCCAGAGTGTGGGAGTCCATAGGCAAGTCCAACAATTTAAACCGAATGTGAAGCAAAAGGCTTTATTTTCATGAGGTTCTCTGGTCTATTCCAGTTCGTTTCGTCTCCTCATGAAGGGCGTTGGCAAACATTTCTTCCTCTCACTTTCTTAACACTAGGTGGACACTTTATTGGAAGTTACTAATGTTCCCCCACGATAGTATTCGTCATCGAAGCGCCCCCGCGATGCAGTGACCAGCGCCTCACTGCATCAATGATTCTAACTGAGTCATGACGCCGCAACATCCAGGTGAAGGTGACGAAAAAAGGAGGTTTCCACGATCGAACGTAAACCTTCAGACTGCCACACAAACCACATACCACAGAGCCTACCAGAGAGAGAGAGAGAGAGAGAGAGAGAGAGAGAGAGAGAGAGAGAGAGAAATGAGAAGTTACATAGGTAGATAAGACAGATATATGAATAGATGGATGAAATTAGACAAACAGATGCAGATAGATAGATAGAATGATAGATAGATAGATAGATAGATAGATAGATAGATAGATAGATAGACTGATGCAGAGAAAGAAAGACACATAGATAGACAGACAGAATAAAACTGAGGTAAAAAGAAAAAAAAAAGACTGATGTATCGGCACAAAGACAAATCAACAGATAGACAAACAGACAGACAGACAACCAGCTAACATCCGCTAACCTAATCCCACCTCAAGTATAACTGAGATGCTTGATATTCACGTCATCCAAATACGTCAATGTAAATACCTAAAGGCCAATACTAATGCTGCTTCCTGGCCGCCTCGTGGACACACACACACACACACACACACACGGTAATGACTTGTGCAATTACGGGGCGTGCGGGGGTCGTTACTGCTAAAGTTGGGGAGTGGAGAAGCTGAGGGGTGGGTGGCATGGTAAGCAGGGAAGAGGAGGCGAGACTAGAAAGTCAGGGTTGTGGAGGTTGGACTGAGGAGGTGAGGCTAGGGAAGGCTGGGGAGGTGAGGCTGGGGAGGCGAAGCTAAGAACAGGAAGCTGGAAAGATGGCGCTGGGGAGGTGAGACTAGAGGAGGTAAGGCTGGGGGCAGGCTGGGTTGGGGATGGATAAACCCATGGCAACAAGGTAAGTCACTCTCAATTTAATGAGATGAACAGTGATTCTAGTAACGAGTGTTGATTCACCTCAGCTCTCTCACTCTTGGCTCCCCACATGATTCCTCGTGTGGATGAGTTGATGATGAAGCGAAGCGAGTTTATGTGGTGGAGGTGAAGGATGTGCTGATGAGGGAAAGGCAGTTGATGATGGTTATGAAAGTGATGGAGGAACAAACAGCGACAAGGAAGTTGAAGATAATATCGGAGTGGTAGAAGGTGGAACGCCAGAGGATGTGCTGGTGATCAGAAAGACAACAATGGTTAATGTTTGCGATGATTCCTGATTGCAAACTTTACGGTAAACATTCAAGAAACAAGTGTAATATACCGGGGAATGTTGTGACAGCGGCGGAGTGCGTGGTGAGGGAGCAGAGACGCCTAGACAGTAGGCGCACCGCCCACTCTCGCCAACACTCAAGCCTATTTTCGTGTCCCTCAGCCTTACAACCTCCCATTTCAAGCACCATTCTTTTAGATTCATGGCACTGGAAACACTTACATCCTAGATAGTCATATGAAATACAAAAACTGATAACTATGCAAAATTAAGAATGCTAGTTATTAATGGTCTGGCAACCGCTTGCTTCCTACTAGCCTAGCGAGGCATAACACACCAGTTTCACTAGCAGTATATGTCCAAATACACTCATTACCAAGTTAACATACCTGCTGACCACTGTGGACAGGCTTTGGGAGAGTTTTCGTTCACCTAAAGCCCAAATAAGCGTTCAAGAAAACACAAGACTCACGCGTACACCACAACGAAGCTGACGCTACTGACCACTGACTGGCTGGCTGAAGTGAACCGCGTAGCTTCTCTTCCTTGTCTCGAAGCCGCTCGGGACTTCGGTGGCACTGTCAAATATAAAACAACACGGTAAGATGTACAGAATGCTTTAAAAATTTCAAAATATGTATGAATAATGCATTTTGGTACAATATTAGTAACATTCTACACTACAACTGCATTTTTTCATAATCTGGGACCTTTTTTATATCCTTTTCATATTGCAATGGACTCAATTTCTGCAAGGTTAGGGAACTGAGCCTGGAGGACCCGAAGACCCTTCGCAGCATCATATAACTGAACACTGGCCAGTAACACGAAATTCCGAGACCACAGTTCGGATTTGGTGTTCTATAAGTACTTTCCATACGCATTTCACACAGAGAGGACAATAATGGGGGTCTTGAAGAGTGTGTCCATAATGGTGATGCTGCAACCCTCGTCATGCATTACCATTAAAAAAAAAAAAAAGAAAATAAAGGAGACAAAAATTAATCATCATTGCGCCCTTATGAGAGAACCATTTTATTTCAGCAACCCGCTGTGGTTTTACTAAGTAAACATCAAACTACCTACACTTGGGAAGCTTTACTAAATGTTGTCCCCACTCTGGTGAGCATTGCTTGAACGATGACAGTGTAAACCTTTGGGAAGCTTTACTAAATATTCAGTGCCCATTTATGTGAGTATTGCTTCAAAGATTATAGTGTAAATCTCAGAAAGAAAACAAGCAGACCCTACACCTTGCACAAACGCACACCACAAAAATAAGTAAATAAATAAAATAAATAAATAAATAAACAGATAAATGAATGAATAAATAAATAGATAAACAAAAAGACAAAGAATCTTCACACTCATCCTTCATAACTCTCCAGTGCTTCGTTCCAGTCTCCCGCACTTTCCTCCTCGCGTCGTCTGGCTGAAATGAATGGAGGTGAAGGACGAGAGCTTGTGTAATGTGGAACGTGTCTGGTGTGCTCAATTTCCCTGATCTTTAAGTAAGTATTGGATTATTCTGACACACACCGGATACTCACCTATTTACGTCCCCCGGGCTATCACCTTACGACCCAGAAAGGTTCCGCTGCGTCTGATGGCCTCGGGTCCTCTACTGACCAGCGCGATGGGGCCACTGAGTGCTGGATGGTTTTGACTCTGTATTGTTTAGACTTGCGTTTGTACTGCATCCCTTGTATCATGGAGCCTAAAGAGGACAAAATTAGCCTCTTATTCTCTCTTCCTTTATTTCAAGGCAGGAAAAGTCCGTAAAATGCTGCACAAATTTTATAACATATTTTTTTTAGGCTTGCGTTTGTACTGCAGTCCCTTTTATAATGTAGCCTAAAGGGGACAAAATTAGCCTCTTATTCTCTCTCTTCCTGTTTCAAGGCAGGAAAAGTCCCTACAATGCTGCACAATTTTTTACAATATATTTTTTTTAGACTTGCAGTCCCTTTAATATCTCTGTAGCCTAAAGAGAAACAAAATTAACATCCTATTTATTTTTTACCCCTTTAATTCTAGACACTTTTCTTATGACTGCCTACTTTTCATACAGATGCTTTTGTACTCCAGTCTCCTGAATAATTCAGCAGCCTAAAAAGGACAAAGGCAATCTATTCTCTCCTTCCGTGTGTGACGAGAACTCCATTCTTAACCAGTAAGGATTACTCGCTTCAATTGTACACATTTTTTTTTCCCCCATGATTCCCTATTTGTGGATTTTTTGGTATTGCAGTCTTTTGGGTAGTGTAGCACAGAGAGAGAGAGAGAGAGAGAGAGAGAGAGAGAGAGAGAGAGAGAGAGAGAGAGAGAGAGAGAGAGTTACGTCTCCTACCTGGATACTGCCATGAGGTACAGACTGAGTCAAGGCCCGGCGCAGCAGCAAGGTCAGGTGGAGCGGACGCGTTATGACAGAAACTAACTTCACAGCAGAGAAACTACCGTGAGGAGGGATCGAAGTCAACCTTTAGACCACCAGCCCACCGCTGCATCATTTACAGGCAGAGGAGAACGAGTAGCGTCGGGACTGTCACTCTAACTCTCAGGGAGGTTATGCAGACACACGCATGGTCTTTGAAAGACTGAAACAATACAACATTTGAGTTTTCGTCAGCGATTTAAAAATTTGGCGCTACAACATTTCGGACATGTGGCGCCGCTACAAAATTATGAAAAGGCATGACAATTGTGGTTGAGTAAAAAAGCAGTAATACAAAATGTTAAAAATAAATAAAATTGTTAAAATCAACTAAAATTAAGATAACAATTGTGAAAATAATTATTATATATATATATATATATATATATATATATATATATATATATATATATATATATATATATATATATATATATATATATATATATATATATATATATATATATATATATATATATATATATTGTGTATAAAATCATATAAACGTCAACACGTCCAACTACCTTAATATTCAATATACATAAATCTTTGTTATATATGGAAGGAACAATTATGATGAAAGATAATGATGAAACTTATGACGAAGGAAAAGAAAGAAGAGAAGGAATAACTGTAAATGAAAAGATTAAAACACGAAAATCATATAATAATCTCTGCCGTGGCGACGGCAGAGGAGCAGCGCCAGGGTTTCGACACTCGCTCCTTCTCCGTGATGCTTTTCCTTTCAGGCGTTTGACACTCTTCTACTGGAGCAGGGGTGTGCTGCTGGCGTGGCCCTCTCGTTGCACCTTACACACACACATAGACACACACACTCCTATCCCCCACTGACTGACACCCACACACACGTACACTCAGACTTATTCCTCCCAACACACCCACAGCCCAACACACGCCTAACCCTACCCATCACGCACCAACCTCCATGCATACCTCCTCATCGCATTTACCGCCCACTCCCCTTTCTCCCCCAACACCTCATATTTAGTAATGCACAACCCAACACTTCCGGCAAAGTTGGGTGTACAGGCATGTACTACACGCTCACTCGCTCGCTTACACGACGGCGCCCACCAACTTTTGAGGAAAGTATAAAAGGGAAATGGCTATCCGCGAGTTTGCGAGTGTAGTAATTCTTCCAAGGGAGGGAACTGCGGGGCTCAGGATATGGCGCACTCCATTGCTCATAATTAAGTTCCTCCAGAGCATGCAGAGAGAGAGAGAGAGAGAGAGAGAGAGAGAGAGAGAGAGTTACAGTAGTGGTGGTGGTGGTAGTAGTAGTAATAATAGAAATGGAAATAGTAATAGAAAATTGTCAAGGATATATTTTTCTTCTTGTTCTAAGTGGTGTGTGTGTGTGTGTGTGTGTGTGTGTGCGCGATTTGCAGCGGGAGGGCCACGCCAGCAGAACACACAGTTGATCCAGTGTGTGTGTGTGCGTCACATGCCTGAGGGATAAAGCTTCACGATAAAAGGAGCGAGTGTCGGAATCCTGTCGCCGCCACTTGCACATGTGCCCTCCTCTAACCCCCCACAACTATTACTTCTGAGAAACCTAACTTGCCTTTCACCGACTTATATACTACATATCCCAATAATATCTACTGAGACTCATAGTCTCTCATTTTAAATCGCATATTTCACACGACACAGCCCAGCCATTCCTACCGTAAGCTTCTCTACACCCAGTCCATTCAACATCGCCTCCACAACACACCCTGGACAATACCACAGCCGATACACTCCCTCACCGCAGCGCCAGACAAACAGTCCCCAGTACCGGGAAAGCTCGGGGAGCGGTAGGCTCAGGCGGCATCAAAACTCGGCCAACGCGCAGGACCAGAATCCTTGCTATGCACGAAGCGCCGCGTATATTTTTGAAGCTTTTTATCCTCCAGATCTGCCCCCTGCGAATGTGAGAGCACGCCACCACCACGCAGGCCAGGGAGGAGGAAGAAAAAGTAGAAGAGGAGGAGGAGGAGAGGAATTGAGTTTTTGAGGCATTGAATTACCAAGTTTGAATACCAAGTTTGCTCTGTCCCAATCAGAAATTTTAGAGATCAGAAGTCAGGCATTCCCTGCGTGAAATGTTTACTTCCTGAAGGGTTGAATGTCTACGAAAAGACGTGGAAAAATGCAGGGTGGTATCAGCGTGGGAGTGATACACTGTAAAAAAAAATTTTTTACAGTATTTTTCCAATAAATACTAACAGGAACTAATTGTAACCAAGGTTTACAATTTCGACTGTTGTATGTGACATGCATTTTGATTGTGATGTCTTGAATTTCTTGAGTGATTCCTTGTTAATATTTAATAGGCAATGTTGAGTGTGTGCCGAGACACCATAAGTCTCCATATTATCTAAATAATATTTTATCGTGATAGAATTAAATACAGATAAGCACTGTAAATCGAAGCAACAGGGTGTCTGTAAATGTTGCATTTTTTTTCTTTGTTGCTAAGCGGTTGTCTTCGATATTATTCTTTATGAAATACCTGGAATGTAATAATTATTCATTGCTGATACACCAATAGCCTTAAAAACATGCTTTAAATGTTTTTTTTTTTTTTTTTCCTTCTTTGTTAAGCGTATTGTTTATTGCGACACCTGGCATCGTTACTGAAAACTTGCCATTGTATGTCGATGTACATTTATCGTATACATTTTTACGTAAGGTGATGATGAAAATTGTTCATAATGAAATAGAAAGCTCAGACGTTCTATATAATATTTCGGTGACGCAAGGTTATTTCGACCTAGTAACGTCAGTAATCATTAGATGGAATATTCTACTCTGGGAAGATATGCTAGGTAAGAAATATTTCTTGTTATCTCAATTGAAACATTTAGTAATATGAAATTTTGAGGAAGTATGATGAGAAGAATAATAAAAGCATAAAAGTAGTTACATGCGCATCGATATTTCCAACGGGTAAACCGCCATTTTTTTTTTTTTTTTTTTTTTTTTTGTCCACGATTACGAGGTGCCCACCAGGCGCCAAACGCCAGTTCCAGACTAGTAGCTGCATCTTTATCCTGTACCTTGTGAGACCCAGGCCTGTACCTTCATCAAGCCTGATACTACCTGCTTACTGCACTTCTGGGACACTAGAGGCTGTGTTGACGCTGTTGCTGAGGCTTAACTACACGGCCTCATCAAAAACACCACCAAGGGCACAGCCAACCAGTATTCTACCTACCTACCTCCTAAGGCCCTAAGACCTAAGGGCCTTGCATCCAACAACATTCCTGGTCTCCTCCCTCGCATGTAAGTGACAATTCAATGGTTGCTTAACCTCAGCTTGTAAGCCATGTCATTACTAAGTGCGTTTATTTGTGCATGATGTATACTCTTTTTTTTTTTTTACCTATCTAAAATAAATTATGTTGAAGCATGAAGTCATTAGCAAACTAAATTATTAACTAATGGGGACTGACCTGCACTCTTAGTTTGGTTAGTTTGATTGTATACCTATGTTAGATTATGCTGGTTTCGCTAGGTTAGGTTAGTTAGGTCAAGCTAATTCGGTTTGGTTGGTTATGGTGGTTAGTTTCATTAGTTTGTTAGGTTGGTTACCAAGGTTAAGTGGTACTCTGTTACATCCGGCTGATGGGCACGGGTGAGAGGAAGACTGATGAATGAGTGAAAATGTAGTGCAGTTTGCTCCACGAGTCCACCTAGCACTCGTGGAAAAAAAGTATGTTTCTTAAGTATTGTAATAATCCCTGAATTCCTGAAGGGCAAGTACCGTTAAGTACTACTGATTTTTTAGTAATTACTTTTGTGTCATGGATTCAGAGTTTGCATGTCCTCTCTGTAATCATGTATCAAGGTCAGTGAAAAATTATGTAAATCATTGCCTGTTGCATTCAAATGAATACAGAAGAGTTATCAAATGCCCATTAGGGGGTTGCAAACACTTTCATCATACACAGGGCTAAAGGCTCATATATACTGAGACCATCAAGAATATAGGTCAGAAAGTGTTGAAAAATTGTTGATCTTGTCTCCATTTGAAATTACAGTGTAAAACTCTGTTGTGCCAACAAGTTTGTGATGGAATGAAGGATTTATCAAAGCATTTGAGACAGCACATTGATAATGGCACCAGAATTCAGTGCCCCTTTAATTAGTGCTCCAAAATGTTCTCAAAGACATTTAAATCACACATAACACATAGGTAGGCATCAAAGATGTCAAACAGTTAAGGACTTGCCAACTGAAATTATCTACTCATCAAATTCAGACCTTTGTGATGAGTTGTCGCCAAGTTTGGAGGTGTCCAGTACAAGAAATGACATTTATAACTTGGATCAGCCTATAATTTTTATGGGTAATGATATGTAACCAAAGGAGGTGTAATACTGCAACCAGGAACACTGTAAATAATAGCAGTTTTCTTATCACTTCACCTTTGAAAGAGTTATTAACTGGTTCCTTTATGCTTAATGAACAGGAACGGGATGTGTGGGTATTTGTTATAAAAATTATGATAGAAAGGTACCTTGTGGTCTATAAAAACTACGTTACCATTATTATTACCTGGTCTTTTGTGGGAGAGACTTTAGGTGGAGGAGGTAAAATATCTAGTGCAGTTCTGCCACAAGCATTGCTTGGTGAGGAAGGGTTGAAGATGCTAGAGACAAGTCATGAAATCCTTACCAGAGGTGGCTAGGTTATATTTATTTATTTATTTTTAATACTTTCAGGGGAATCAAGATTTACTACAGCAAGATATATGCTGGCAATTGATGGTGTTGTTGTCACTGAGCATATTGCCACATTTACCACTGGCCTAGCTTTGCTGTTGGCCTCCTATTACTACTTCATTATAATGTACCCCATGGATTCTGCATCAACACCTGAGTTCATTCAAAGGTAATTCATATATATATATATATATATATATATATATATATATATATATATATATATATATATATATATATATATATATATATATATATATATATATATGGATAAATCTGTCCAGAACACCTTCTGTATTAACAGTCAAAGACATATTGCTTTTCTTATACTAAAATTACTAAGCTGAGATTCATGTAACTCTGTGGTATGTAGTAACAGCTTGCAGATTAGAATTGCAGTTTTTAAGGATATGGACAAAATTTACATTATTTACAATGTGTACACAATAGTACATTACCCTTCGTCACTACAGATGTTTTGTTGGCATCAATCCCGAATGGCAGAGCAAGATAGAAGTAAAAAAAACATTGCAAAAGGCATTCTGAAGTCCATCCGAAGGTCCTGTCCCTGATTAATGCTATTGCTGATGTAGACTGGAGGAGCTAAATCCCACAAGATAATGTTTATTACTTATGAAAACATTGTTTTATCATTATGGAGATTAATCATTACTATTTTCTTTTAAGAAATCTTGGAACACTTATATTGGATCATTATGGAGATTAATCATTATCATTTTTTTAAGAAATCTTGGAACACTTATATTGGATCATTATGGAGATTAATCATTATTATTTTCTTTTAAGAAATCTTGGAACACTTATATTGGATCATTATGGAGATTAATCATTATTATTTTCTTTTAAGAAATCTTGGAACACTTATATTGGGTTTTTGTTGAGTGAAAAATAAGCTTCCAGGAAGTCACATGTATTAGTGTCTTATTTACCATTTCATTTTACCTCACAAAAATTAATTTGCTTTATTACTCATTTTATTAGCGATGCTATGAGTGTGCTATGACAGTTAGATTGCTTCAATGTGCTTGTGCCTGGAGAAAGGGGCTGGTCATCCCTATCTGGAAACTTAGTGGGCCATCATTTATTTTATTTATTTATTACCATTGACTTCTGTAGAACTAAACAATTTGCCCTGTAGTATATACCTTACTGTTTATATAAAGTACTTGTATTGTGTGTTCAAGACTGAAGACAACAATGTAACTTTTGTATCATGTTTTCATTATCTTAATTATTGCAGATGCTGTCAGCCACTACAATTGTGATACTCAAGTGGATGAAACTTCTCTTCCATTCTTGCTGATGTACTTAAATAATTTTTTTTTTTCTTAATGATGTGTCAATGATTATAATGGTGATGCTGTAAAGGTGATGTATTTCATTATTTATTTTTTTCTGGAATGCTCTTTTTAATGGTATAATGATGATTATAATGGTGATGATGATGATGATGTCAAGTTTTCTCCATGCAAGTATAATGATGATTATAATGGTGGTGATGATGATGATGATGATGATGATAAAGGTTTTCTCCATGATTGGTGTTGCATAGTTAAATACCTAGGTTCATATTTTTTTTTCTGGAATGCTCTTTTTTATTGGTGTATGCAGTGATTATAATGGTGATGATGATGTTGATGATGTAAAGTTCTTTCCACGCTGGTTTATGTATAGTTAAATGCCTAGGTTCTTTATGATTTTTTTTCATTTCTGGAATTGTCTTTTAATGAAGTGTAATGATGATGATGATAATGTAAAGTTCTCTACATGCTTGCTGATGCAGTGAAATGCTTAGATTTATTATTACTTTTATATATTTATTTATCATTTTTTAGGAATGCTCTGATGAAGAGTCAAGTAATTGATTAAATTGTATAGTGTGGTTTAGTAGAAATATTTTTGCAAGTTTATCTAATGTATTTTTAGTTTAAAAAATGTGCTCAGGTAATTTCTCCTTTTACCTCATTTTGATTTTGAAGCCTCTTATCTAGTTCATCTTTTACATGAGAACATGAGGAAAATGTAGGCTGTCCATGCCCTAACCTGACGTGCTGTTGGACACATTATTTGTGTTGAATAAAATCTTTCAGCTATGAATTTTCTCATGTTTATAACTTTTCCATGGGCAGTAGGACAACATTCAGGTTCCAGTGTTTCTTATTACTGATGCAGTACTTTCTCTAAAAGGATGACTTTTTTTTCTTTCTTTCTCAGCTTGGTTATCAAATTCCTTGCACATTTCAGTCCTTGCATTCCTTCTGTGCTTCTCTCATAAACACATACAGTTGCTTATTTTTCCAAAAATGTTTCAGATACAGGAAACAGTTAATTTATTTTCATATACTTTGGTTCAGGTGAAGTGATTTCCCACAGAGGTAATGAAATATTTTTGTACTTTTGATAGATATGTGATATACTCAAGATCTGTTCGTATAGAAAGGAATATTTAATATTCATAAAAAAGTCCTCAAAGTGCCCTAGTAAATATAAGTTCTACTGAGTCAACTGGGATTTTAGTATTTATTTAGCTATATTGTTATTAAATGTAAAAAATCTCATGAGTGCAGAATAGTCACATTTTTGCAGTACGCCAATTGCTGCATTTTCCAGACTGTCAGTATCCAGACTCGTCATTATCCAGACAAGTGTCTGATTGGCTATCGTGACAGTAAGAGTTGCTCTCTGGAGGGTAAGGGTAACTATTCAGACAGTACGTCATTATCCAGGTGTGTCACAGTCATGTGCACCCCTATCCAGATGTTGCAGTCTCCGGATGGGCCTCTGGTTAATAACTAGGATGGATATTGGAGAGATTACAGCATTTTACTGTTGTAATTAAAACATTGCTGTTGATTCAGCATATATATAATCTCAGTATATCAAATTTGCTCTTTGATATACTATCAAACACTGGTTTCTTCTGATACCTGCTCTTTTCTACATACTGCGAACTTTTCAGTTTGTCATAAAAAAAGTTTGTGTATACCAGTTGCCCATTGCTCTCAGTGTGCTTTTTGTTTACATGCTGACCATCTGGAGGAAATAATATACTCCTGCCTGGCTGCCAGTCAATCGACCTTTTGAACTGTTGCTCTTTGTATACTGAATACAGTTTATTAATATGTGGTGCATGGTTCGGTTGGCCAGCAGGCATTCGGGCGTGTGATCAGCTGGCAATTGTAAACAGTAATGTGTAGTGAGAACAGCAGCATTGCAACGGCCACCATTTGTATCTAAAGTCATAATTTGATATGTATGTGCTGTGTTGTCTTAATTGCATATACAATAGTACACATACACAGGTATGCAAACTTTCTTCTGATATACAGAGAAAGTTTGGCATGTACAATAAAAGGTCAGATGCCAACGAGTCTTTAGATGTATCTTTTTTTTTTTTTATCAACCCAGACTTTCCAAATTAGTTTGATATATGAAGGATCTACGTGCTGTACTGCTACCATCAAGTGTACACAATATGGATATTAACTAGACATTTCTTAAGAAATTGATACAGTTAAGTTGTTCACAAGTTCCTGTAAACTACAAATACTGTTTGCCAGTACTGTTCCTGTAAGACACAATACAATAACATTGAGAAATAGATTTTCCCCTTTTTCTTTAGCAAGTAATTTCTGTAAATGGTATACAGAAAAATCCTGTCATAATTTACAAGGAAAAAAAAATGCAGAAACCTTTAGAATTTACAGAAAATCGGATTTATATGGAAATTCTTGTTTACAAATACCTAAATTTTACAGAAAAAGTTTGGCAGCCTGGTTGCCAGTGAATTTTCTGTAAAATTTACAGATTATTTTTTACAGTGTAGGACAAGAAGTTTAGAGGATCATTGATGAATAATTAGAAGACAGGACAGAACCCTAAGGAACACCACTGTTAATAGATTTAGGAGAACAGTGACCGTCTAACACAGCAGCAATAGAACGGTCAGAAAGAAAACATAAGAAGTTACAGACAAAAGGAAAGAAGCCGTAGGAAGGTAATTTGGACATCAAAGCTTTGTGCCTGACTCTATCAAAAGCTTTTGATATGTTCAAGATAACAGCAAAAGTTTCACCAAAATCTTTAAAAGAGGATGACCAAGACTCAGTAAGAAAAGCTAGATCACCAGTACAGCGGCCTTGACGGAACCCATACTGGCAATCAGATAGAAGGTTGTGAAGTGATAGATGTTTAAGAATCTTCCTGTTGAGGGTATATTAAAAAAAAAACCTTAGATAGACAGAAAATCAAAGCAATAGGATGGTAGTTTGAGGAATTAGAACGGTCACCCTTTTTAGGAACAGGCTGAATGTAGGCAAACTTCTAGCAAGAAGGAAAGGTAGATGTTGACAGAGTTAAAAGAGTTTGACTAGGTAAGGTACAAGCACGGAGGCACAGTTTCGGCGAACAATAGGAGGGACCCCATCAGGTCCATAAGTCTTCCGAGGGTTTAGGCCAGCGAGGGCATGGAAAACATCATTGCAAAGAATTTTATAAGGTAGCATGAAGTAGCCAGAGGGTAGAGGAGAGAAAGGAACAAGTCCTGAATCATCCAAGGTAGAGTTTTTAGCAATGGTTTGAGTGAAAAGTTCAGCTTTAGAAATAGATGTGATAGCAGTGGTGCCATCTGGATGAAATAAAGGAGGGAAAGAAAAAAGAAGCAAAGTTATTGGAGATGTTTTCGGCTAGATGCGAGAAGTCATGAGGGGAGTTAGATCTTGAAAGATTTTGACACTTTCTTTTAATGAAGGAGTTTTTGGCTAGTTGGAGAACAGACTTGGCTTGGTTCCGGGCAGAAATATAAAGCACATGAGATTTTGGTGATGGAAGGCTTAAGTACCCTTTGTGGGCCACCTTTCTATCATCTATAGCACAAGAAGGTTAAGGTCGAGAAAAAGAGTGAGGAATGAATGCCTCCATGCCAGACACTATCACCTCTGTTATGCGCTTAGCACACAAAGACGGATCTCTGACACGGAAGCAGTAGTCATTCCAAGGAAAATCAGCAAAATACCTCCTCAGGTCCCCCCAATCTAGCAGAGGCAAAATGCCAGAGGCACCTCCGTTTAGGGGGGATCCTGAGGAGGGACTGGAGTGATAGGATAAGATACAGATATGAGACTGTGATCGGAGAAGCCCAGCGGAGAAGAGAGGGTGACAGCATAAGCAGAAGGATTAGAGGACAGGAAAAGGTCAAGAATGTTGGGCGTATCTCCAAGACAGTCAGGAATACGAGTAGGGTGTTGCACCAATTGCTCTAGGTCGTGGAGGATAGCAAAGTTGAACGCTAGTTCACCAGGATAGTCAGTGAAGGGAGAAGAAACCCAAAGCTGGTGGTGAACATTGAAGTCTCCAAGAATGGAGATCTCTGCAAAAGGGAAGAGAATCAGAATGTGCTCCACTTTGGAAGTTAAGTAGTCAAAGAATCTCTTATAGTCAGAGGAGTTAGGAGAGAGGTATACAGCACAGATAAATTTAGTTTGAGAGTGACTCTGTAGTCGTAGCCAGAAGGTGGAAAACTTGGAAGATTCAAGAGCGTGGGCACGAGAGCAGGTTAAGTCCAGCTTTGGATTGGAAATTAAGATAGAAAAAGTAGGAGGGAACAGAAAAGGGGCTACTGTCAGTTGCTTCAGACACCTGAGTTTGTGAGAAAAAGAAGATGAGGTTTAGTAGAGGAGAGGTGGACTTCTACAGATTGAATATTAAATCTAAGACCGCGAATGTTGCAGAAGTTAACGAAGGAAAAGTTTAGGTGAATGTCAAAACACTTACGGTCGTTATCAGAAGAGCAGTCTGACCTGGGAACATTTGTGAGCCCCTCCCCATATGGGGACTGCGAGGCTGGTGTAGAAGTTGCCATGATAATTTTGAATTTTTGAGTGAAAGGTGTGTGTGTTATTAGGTGCTTGTAGTTTTGTAAGCAGGAAGAGAGGCTGTGACTGCCCCCTTGTGTTGTGAGACACAAAGGGAAACGTTCAGTGAGGCCACAGCTGGGTTTAATGATAGTTTACAGCATCCCCTCATCCAGTGCTTTAGACTTCAATGGGAGTAATTATCATTTCAGCAGGTGCCTACTGCCTCCTCCTACTAATGGAAACAAGTAGTACTGTTCCTTACTGTCCTGCAACACTCACTTACTGGTAGCTAAGCCACAACACCGGTCTGAGAACACCGAGGCATGTTCTGTTCCTTACTGTCCTGCAACACTCCCCTACTGGTAGCTGAGCTACTACACCGGTCTGAGAACACCGAGGCATGTTCTGTTCCTTACTGTCCTGCAACACTCTCCTACTGGTAGCTGAGCCACAACATCGGTCTGAGAACACCGAGGCATGTTCTGTTCCTTACTGTCCTGCAACACTCCCCTACTGCTAGCTGAGCCACAACACTGGTCTCAGAAAACCGAGGCATGTTCTGTTCCTTACTGTCCTGCAACACTCCACTACTGGAAGCTGAGCCACAACACCGGTCTGAGAACACCGAGGTATGTTCTGTTCCTTACTGTTCCTTACTGTCCTGCAACACTCCCCTACTGGTAGCTAAGCCACAACAACGGTCTGAGAACACCGAGGCATGTTCTGTTCCTTACTGTCCTGCAACACTCCCCTACTGGTAGCTGAGCCATAACACCGGTCTGAGAACACTGAGGCATGTTCTCTTCGTTACTGTCCTGCAACACTCCCCTACTGGAAGTTAAGCCACAACACGGGGTCTGAGAACACCGAGGCATGTTCTGTTCCTTACTGTCCTGCAACACTCCCCTACTGGTAGCTGAGCCACAACATCGGTCTGAGAACACCGAGGCATGTTCTCTTCCTTACTGTCCTGCAACACTCCCCTACTGCTAGCTGAGCCACAACACTGGTCTGAGAACACCGGGGCATGTTCTGTTCCTTACTGTCCTGCAACACTCCCCTACTGGTAGCTGAGCCACAACACTGGTCTGAGAACACCGAGGCATGTTCTGTTCCTTACTGTCCTGCAACACTCCCCTACTGGTAGCTGAGCCACAACACTGGTCTGAGAACACCGAGGTATGTTCTGTTCCTTACTCTCCTGCAACATTCCCCCTAGTGGTAGCTGAGCCACAACACCGGTCTGAGAACACCGAGGCATGTTCTCTTCCTTACTTTTCGTGACAGACAGATGGAAACCCGTGATGACATATTTACAGCCCCCACTTACTTCACTTATCTACCTGCTTAGCTAAGAACAAGTTAATTTACCCAAAGTGATGAATTAGTTTTCTAAAACTCAAATACCAATTAATACGTGAACTAACGACCTGTTTTACATTAAGATTTCCACAATGAACAAGAAAGTAATGGTTGGTAGTCGCCAGATATCTTTTTAAATGAATTGTAGAATGTGAAATAATTTTAAGTGAATGTAAACTACTAAAACCAACAATAAACCAACCTCAGACGAACAATTAACAGCTGCAAGTGTTCCATGACTGTCCTGCCACATCCAGCGGGACGCCAAGTGATCCGTAAAACAAATCTGCGGAGCACCGAAGCGTATCTACTCCCTCAATTTTTGTAGTGTACGGATGAAACCCATTCCAGACAAGCGGTTCCCACTCTTTGCTACTAGTTACTTACTTAATTTCCTATTTACTTATCAGCCTACCCTACTTACTACCTATCCACCTATCTAATTATTGCCTGTTTATTCTACTGCCCAGCTACCAAGCCTATTAACTTCCCTATATACCTACTTAATACAACTGTCCTGCTTACCTACCTACCTGTCTGCAATTTCGTCTACACAAGAGCTACTTCCCTCTCCTAGAAGCACCGAGGCACTATCGCACAACGGGAGTCATCCAGCACTGATCAATAACTGAGGGATAAACGAAAAATAAAGTTGGGAGGGACTGAAATATGTAGCAAGGGTGAGGCTGGGTCGTGGGCTGCGTGACGACTTGTCAACCCGAGATTCCAGGAAAAGACATCGAGGTACACCAAGAACGTAATGGAGATGAGTACGGGAGTGAAAGTGTAGTAATGCAGGTCAGGAGGAAGGAACGCACGCTATGTAAATCCCAGGCGAATCTAGTCCTGTCTCTCTTTTGATGTCACGCAGGAAAGGAAACATGAATGAATTTTACTGGCGAGAAGGTGCGTCAATACAACGCTCCTGCGTGTGGGCGGTGTGCAGATCAGCAAGGTAAGGAGGCAGAGACGGGAAGAACGTGAACCACAAGTTTATATACGCCGCAGCAAATCAGGTTATTATACAACAAAAGAGAAATGGTAAAGAAAAAAATAAATAGAAAAAAAAACCTATTTGTCGTTAAAAAGAACTAGATACCATTAACTAGAAAGTAATCCAGGAATATTTAGGTGATGTGCAAAGATGAAAGAATCCAAAGAAAACCATGATTAGTAAGAGCACCATTAAATATACGGTATCAAATAATTAATGCAAAATATAAAAAAAAAGTCGAAATCTTTTCCGGAAATAGCGTTCGATAGCGCGGCTCACATACAGCTTATTGCAAACTCCGTGATTGGATTCATTCAAGCCCGACAACTTAATAAAGGTGTGATGGGAGTATTCATCTTAATGGCTGTTAACTGAACTACGTGGCTAACACTTACCATTGCATTTACTACTAAAACTGCTCTCTCTCTCTCTTGCTCAGTCACACACACACACACACACACACACATATGGTGACGTTCCTAAGGGCCTTCCCTACACCACTCTCCGCCGGAAACCAGGACGTCAGGAAGCATCTCAGAGGCGCACAACCAAAAGCTTTGTCTCGTCCCTGAAGACTGACTGGTAAAGTTGTTGTGGGAGTCCTAGCAGTGGCTTCTGTGAGTGTGAGTGTGTTTGTGTCATGGTAATCTATCATGCTTTGCGTGTTTCTCTGACAGCACAAGGATAAAGGTCAAGGGCTACAAGTAAATATCACAAAAATGCCATCCGCTGTACGCTGTGCCTCCTCTAGGCCACGAAGCCTCGGTACACGAGAGGTTATTCTGTGAAGGAAAAAATCGGCTATCAATATAAAGACAAAACTGAGAATATATACCCACTGATCAGACTTGCACATTTTCAGGTTTCAATGAAGTGTATACAATATAATTTCTCTTATTGTGAAAATACACAAACTAAGCAAAAAAAATGTGCACTAATTTCCTAAGGATATCGCCTGCAGGTAAGAAGAGTGTAAGTCCAGGAATCTGTTTCATCATGACCACGAAGGGAAGCCGAAACTTACGAAGACGAGAAACACACACACACACACGTTATATTCTACGACTTAGACACACAACCAAGGAAGCTGAAGCATCTAGCCAAAAAACGTAGATGATTTAGAGCATTCAAAAACCACCCAGGCGTCAGTTCGATTTTAAAGTGAGGCCTCACGTCCACCACTTCATTACACCGACTATTCATCCACAGCCAACAAAGGTTACTGATCTCAGGTTGAAAGGTGGTCACGAGGTTAACCAGAAATATTGCAGTGAAGATGAAACTTAAAACTCGATTAAATCCGGTAAAATCCTCTTATTCATCACGCGTGAGAGAGAGAGAGAGAGAGAGAGAGAGAGAGAGAGAGAGAGAGAGAGAGAGAGAGAGAGAGAGGCAGGTATAAGTTAAGGCAAACGGGAAGGAAATTGTTCATCATCATTAACCTAACGCTGCATTCATCTAGGTTCACAATGGTGTGTATGTGTGTTCCTCTCATTTAAAAAATTTGCACTCACTTTGAATAACAATCACTGGGAAAAGTATACGTAAAAGAAATGACAATTAAAACTTTCTAAAATTCACTTATCACCATAACAACCACCATCACCACCACGACTTCTAGATGCTGCATCCGCAAATACCATCATCACCACCACCACAGTCCCGCACATTCACCATCGCTATCATCATCACCACCACCGGTGTAGACAACACCGCCACGTCCACACAGAATGCCAGGCCAGCACACAGAGAGGCACAAACACGAGGGTCACAATGAGCTTGGTCGTTTGCCTCTGAAACACAAAACCGTCGTTCATCAGATGGAAGAACGAGGCAATGAAAGAGCAAACTGGTGTATCTCTCTCAGTATCAACAGTTTGGCGAAAAAAAAATCTCTTTTCTTATGCTTCATTAATCGTGCAGGCCAACAAACATGCAAACAAACACGCGGCACAGTCCCAGTGGTCACCTGCATGGCTGACAAGGGTTCATCGAGTCTGTGTTCACTGCCTCTGGTTCTGGACGAGTTTCGAAGCACTTTGTGAAGCCTGAGGGATTAATTTATTTGTTTGTTAGTGATTCAGCCTTTCCGTTTGTTACTCTCGGTGAAAATACCTGAGTTTATTTTGGGTATAACTTCTGGTTTGTTTTTTCTGAAATAAAACTGGCATATTTTCACTTACACACACACACATACAAAAAAAAAAAAAAAAAATCACATACACATATTTACTTTCTAATAATGTACATAAAAAAAAAAAGTTCATTTTTAACACTCACTCTTTGCCTTGGTCTAATACCACGACGGCCGTTTTCTGCATTTACTCCGTCAATAGCACTTTTATTTTTCACCGAGTCCTTCATTGTCTGTTATCATAAAATCTATTTTCGTTTCTCTTTGATCTAACAGTGCTTCATCACATCCACTACCAGGCTTCACTTTCCTGACGGGAGCTATTCTGGTTCAATGACGAGCTTCGAGCGGAATTTCTCAGGAGATTGCTACGTTCCTCTGTCTTTCCTGTTCGAAAATGACCCTACATTATTCTACAGTTCAGCTTGTGGTGTAGGTAGTAGTAGTTATACAGGACATACTTCGTTGTGTGTGTGTGTGTGTGTGTTTGTGTGTGTGTGTTTAAAGCTCCAGTATTTTTCCGGTAAGAGTGACGGCATGGACGCGTGCATCAGCCTCCCCACAATGGCCATGAAATGTAACACACTAAACTAATTAAGGATGGGGAACTGTATCGCGGTGGTTGTGTTTCTCTCACCGGCCGAGGTTATACGCCCCGAGCACCAGACAACTTCACTATGAGGAGGCACTACGGAGTTTTAGTTTTAAGCTTCTGTACGTTTTCTATCTTTCTGAATGACTGACTGGCCTCCTGACTTTTGATTCGTTTCCACATTCTGTACGTTTAATACGTCTTTCTGACTGACTGACCGCCTTTCTTTGTTCGTTCTCACTTCGTTCTCACTTTATGTATGTCTTATTAATCTTTCTAACTGATAGACAGACTTTCTTAGTTCCTTCTCACTTTCTTTATCTTTTATCTATCTTTCTGCCTGACTAACCGACTCTCTCTCTCTCTCTCTCTCTCTCTCTCTCTCACACACACACACAAAACAACTGCTAGTCAGCAACACCATTCACGCCACACGTGCAGGTGCATCTCTTTATACCACTGTATGGGGAGAGGGGGTAGGGGTGGGGACGGGGGGGAAGCATTAGAAGACTTAATATTTTCCACGCCTTCTTCTACGGTCCACTCGTCTCACTGTACGAGAGATTTTAGCCCTGACGTAAGCTGCTAAGGGTCGAGGAGGGAGGGAAAGAGTGGAGGAGAGCGGCGTGAGGGTGCCGGATGGAGAAGTGGAGAGGGGAATAAGAGGCAAGTGAGAGAAATGGCAAGAAAGGTGTGTCAAGTAAACAAGAGGGAGAGAGGCAGGCACTGGAGAACAACGCTGGGCTGACGAAGGCGGCGGCGTGGTCTGTGAGAGAGAGAGAGAGAGAGAGAGAGAGAGAGAGAGAGAGAGAGAGAGAGAGAGAGAGAGAGAGAGAGAGAGAGAGTTGCAGAATCTGGAAGAAAAGTACAATACAATCGGCTTGAACGACTTACGTGGTCAAATCCTTGGTGTGTGTGTGTGTGTGTGTGTGTGTGTGTGTGTGTGTGTGTGTGTGTGTGTGTGTGTGGCCAAGTAATGTCTTAACACTTTCTTCCAACAGCTTTGCAAATTTGTATCGAAAAGAAGACACTGAACAGTACAACGTAAACACACACACACACACACACACACACACACACACACACACACACACACACACCATCATAATTTTTCTACTACTACTACTACTACTACTATTACTACTACTACTACTACTACTACTACTACTACTACTAATTATAATAATAGTGATACCACCACCACCACCATCACAACATACATACATGATCATTATCACCTGGTACACTCACCCTTCAAGATACACTTTACCTTTGACATTACACTAACAACCTTACAACCTCGCGCCAAGATCAACACTGGGCTCCAAGACTTCACCACCTTCAGAGCAGCACATCACCAAGTTAGCGGGAACGTAATACGGCCACCAGCATTACCATCACCAGTTTTAAGAGCGCAGCGCCTTATGTGAACCACCTCGCTTCCCCGTGATCAAGTTGCAGCCCTGAAGCATCAAGTAGTGTAGGTTGCTTAGCGTCACCTTTAATGGCTATTTCACCTCAAGTAGCCGCATATCACCTGAAGAAGCCAAGTCAGTAGTGCCATCAGCCTGTTGCCACTACTTTATTCCCATCCGGAGTCTGAATTTAATAAGTCTTCCTTTCCAGTACCTACTTTTCATCCTTCAATGGCTATTTCACCACAAGTAGCCGTTCCAATGTCTTTCTTGAAAATGACACGTCAGTATTGGTATCAACTTGTGCTAGCCGCCTTAGGATTCTCCGTCGTCTGAATTTAACAAGTCCTCCTTCCGAATACCTCCCAGAGTCACCCTTTCGTCTACAGGTTAGCACACCTATTCCTACCGTCTGCTCCTCACCCATCACAACACAGCGTGATACGGGATATACAAGAGGGCCTGAAGTATCCTCCGTATGCTCCTCTGCATCACCCACACCCACATCCAGCGCCCCTTCACCCACAGCGCCTCGCCGCCTTGTCTCTCCATAGCCTGCGACTCACTGAGTGTTTGGCGACGCGCTGCTGACACATTATCTTGACGTCTCCCTGTCACACCTTAAGTCAGCGCTGCCTCCCCTTCCCTGCCACCACCACCACCTCCTCCCTCGTCTCTCCTGACGCTGTAAACCTCGTAAACAAGTCGTAAAACACATGCAAACAAGCAAGCTCGTCATGCTAGTTGCGTCAACTTCTAATTAGTCTTTTTAATTTACATTCATTAACTTTATTCTGTTGTTCGTGACTAATTATAAGCTTCCAGCACCACGGCCGCCTGTACGCTCTCTTTACCTTGTTGATTGCTACTGCTGCTGCTGCTGCTGCTTTTATCATTTTGTTCTTTTTCTTCTTATTATTTCTTTCTTTTTCTTTTCTTCTTCATTTCTTCTTCTTCTTCATTCCTTCTTCTTCTTCTTCTTCTTCTTCTTCTTCTTCTTCTTCTTCTTCTTCATTTCTTCTTCTTCTTGTTCTTCTTCTTGTTCTTCTTCTCCTTCTTCTATGCTCATTATTGCCATCTATTCATCGTTAGTGGTGTAGCTAATATAATAGTTTTTAGTGTTTTATCTGGACAACTTTTAACGGCCTCTAGTGGAGATTATTGATATTTTCAAGTATGTTTTCATGACTCCAGTGATAGTTTGAGTATTCTGCATCACTGGTAAAGACGCCTGCCTCTTACACTACGATTTATAATTTCTGTAGCATCAGAATACAACTCTTATGAGAGACTAAAATGTTTATAAAATACTGGCCTCAGTGACTTGACTTTTCTTGCAACATCAAGTGGCCTGAGATCACTCACATGCTGCCATTAACCACGATTTTCTATATAGAAGAGCATTTCGAGACTTCACTTCAGAAAACAAACAAACAAACAAACCTGCTGGGCCACCACGAAGGGAGGCCAACCATCCATGTCACTGAGAAATATAATCCATCAAGTTGAATATTGAAACTTGCGGGCGATACAGGCCAGAGATCACTCACAGGCTGAGACAAACTACGATTTTTCATGGTGGGCCACTGCGAAAGGAGGCCAACCATCCATACCACTGAGAAATAAACCATCATACCGAACATCGAACCCTGCAGACGATACAGGCTTAGAATGAACAAAAATCACTGCAGTGTGCGCCATAATGCGATTACAGAGGCCGAGTAGGGAAGCTGCAACTCTCCCCTCTCTATTTACTCTCTTTGTATTGGTTTGCTTTATGTTTTCTGTTATCACCCTTCGTTCTAGAATTGCCGTTTTGCACCTCAGGAGGGAAAGCAAGAGTGCATAACATTATCTCCTTTAACACACACACACACACACACACACACACACACACACACACACACACACACCTTAACACTGTATTAAGCCAAGCCCCCTCAGCTTCCTCCCTTCACTTCATCTTTTACGTCTTGAGGGAATGAATAATAACGAAAAAGAGAAGAAATATCAGGGTGGGTGCCGGGAAAGAAAATGGGGTCGAGGGTCAAGAGAAAACTGGGGTAATTAGGGAGGGTAACTGGGATATTTAGACTTCCCAAGAGAACTTTAAGCCTCCCCCACACACCACTAAGAAGAGCAGAGGAGTGAGGGGGAAAAAATGTGAAGCGAGAAGTGTGTGGTGAGAAAAGAAGGAGGAAAGCTGGAGAAGAAAATATTAAGACGCTTTATGAAGTATTGAATAAAGGGACGAAGAAAAAGAGAGGGAGAGAGGGAGAGAGAAGAGGGATGGAGCGAAGGAAACAGACAAGGAAGGGGAAGTATATGATAAAAATAAAGTGTAAAAGAATCCTCGCGTAATGGAATTCAATTTACATTTTTGCGCGCTTCTGTCTTGTTCATGAATTACGCTACAAGTGGATCTGGGCGGCGTTGTGAATACGTGGTGCTCGACAGTAATTAATTCCACTCGCTGATAATGAGGAAAATAACATTACATCATTATAAATCGTCGCTTCATTTCTTTCTTTTCTATTTCGAGGGATTAATCTGTACGGAAGGGAGGGAGAGGATGGGAAAGAGAGGGAGGGAGAAAGTAAGTGTGTGGGACAGTTGTTTAGTGAATGTTTGTGATGTGCGAATGTGTGTGTGTGTGTGTGTGTGTGTGTGTGTGTGTGTGTGTGTCGTGGATAAGTAGTGCAAAAATAGTTCAATTTCATGAGTATTTAAGTTGCATCTCGCCATGGTAAATATTTCCGGTGCCTTATTTATTTATTTATTTGTTTATTTTTTTTTCCGGTTAGTAAAGATTCAATATCTGGAGCAAAGGAAAAACTGCGTCACCAGTCACTATAACTTTCATCTCTGCAGGCTTTCCCAGGCATCTCTTGGGCAAGTCAAAAACTTTTCATTTCGTTAACTCTTCTCTTTAAACTGACGGACCGTAAATCCTCACTCGTCTTCGTAATGTGGCATCTCATTTTTTTATCTTATATAGTTATACGATTATCAATGATTTGTACTTCTTTTAATTAAGTGTCTACAATTTTTTTTTTTTTTTACTCTGCGTCGTAATGTTGCATCTCTGTTTATTTTCTTCTCTCATAAGATTATCCATAATTTCTGCTTCTTTTAACTATATTATTTTTTTCACTCTACGTCTCTTTCTATCTTCTATCATACTATTATCAATTATTTCTGCTTCTTTTAATTGACAATTTTCATTTTTTTTTTTTTTTTACACACTGCCGTAACATTGGATCTGTTTTTATCTTCTGCCAACATACGATTATCCATATATTAACTCCATGTTACCCAACACTTCCTGGCTAAGAACTGTCCGCCTCGTCATGGACCCAAATTCAGGCCAGGGATCAAAAAAGTGAAGACCATCAAGCTCAATCCCCCAAAAGCCACGCCACCAAATTCACGCGGGAGGGAGTGATCAGTGGGTGAAGTATCTTAGTGACGCAATAAGTATCTGTTGCTCAGAGTTTTAGTGGAGTGTTAACACCTTCACATCGAAACACATGAATCAAGCTTAAAAACTGAGGATTCTTTTCAAGGACACGCGGTTCGTTCCAAAGTGTGTGGGCGAGTGGAAACAACTGTGTGGTGGGAGAGAACACATATTTCCTTCTGGAGTATAGCAAGTGTATGTGGGGGAAAATGTGAGGCAAGAAGTTCGTTATTAAGGCCAGAAAAATAACAATGAAAGTGATTCTCTCTCTCTCTCTCTCTCTCTCTCTCTCTCTCTCTCTCTCTCTCTCTCTCTCTCTCTCTCTCTCTCTCTCTCTCTTGCTCGCACGACGACACTAAGATGGAAAACATGAAGAAAAAGGGATGAAGACGTCTGGCCTCGCCTATAACATACACACACACACACACACACACACACACACACACACACACATTTTCAAACACATACATGAAAGAAGACTTAGTTCGGGGCTGTGGGAAGGCAGAGGGAGCAAATGTGAGGAGGAGGAGGAGGAGGAGGAGGAGGAGGAGGAGGAGGAGGAGGAGGAGGAGGAGGAGGAGGAGGAGGAGGTGGAGGAGGAGTATAAGATAACGGAAAAAAAAGGCCAGGAAGATGAAAAACAAGAACAGGAAAGAAAAGAGAAAATAAATTTAGCAAAAAGGAGAACATATGAGCTGGAGACAACGGTACTTACTGAATCCAGAGAGACAAAAGAACAGTTCACCAAGATTTACGTTCTTAGAAACAAAAACCTAAAAAGATATTTCCACCTTTTCGATGTGTTTTTTCCCACCAACAAGAGAAATGGGCAGGCACAATTTAAACTGGAAGATGACAAAGAAAAATAGAAATTATGTACTAAAAAGGAAGAAGTGAGATGAGTTTTTGGGATTTTTTTTTCTTTTGCTAAGAAAAAAAATGGCAGAGAAACTATTTTAACTGAGAGAAGATGAAGGAAATGCAATATATATATATATATATATATATATATATATATATATATATATATATATATATATATATATATATATATATATATATATATATATATATATATATATATATATATACATATATATATAAAAAGCAGGAACTAAGAATTTTCCTGTTTTCTAATCCGTATTTTCTCCCCCGCCCACACACACACACACACACACACACACACACACACACACACACACACAAAAAAAAAAAAAAAAAAATATATATATATATATATATATATATATATATATATATATATATATATATATATATATATATATATATATATATATATATATATATATATATATATATATATATATATATATATATATATATATATATATATATATATATATATATAAGGAAATGGATGACGAACTAGGAAAGGTTGAACGAAACGAAAAAAAAAAAAAACATGAAAAAAACAGGTGAATATACGAGCACTACATACACTCATTGACAATAAAAGAGAACAAGAACAAAGAACCAATGACAAAGTGAAGGATGACGGGAACAATACTCATACTTCAAAAAGAAGGAGAAAGATGCTGAATACACAGGGGAGGATGAAGGAAACGAAGAAAAAACCCTAAAAAAACACGGAAAAAGTGAATATACGAGTACTACATGCACTCTTTCACAATACGACATAAGACAACAAGGAATGATTGACAAACTGAAGGATGGGAACAATACTTGTATTAAAAAAAAAGACAAAAAGACACTGAATATACATACACACTTTCCCAATGCCAAGGTAACGTCAAAGTAACCAGCTCAGTGAGGATGACGGGAACACTCCATTCCACGCCCTAACGACCTGAGGATGCTGAGGCCAAGAATCCAGAGCAGACTTTTATAGGTACGTCCAGCACACAGGGGAGAAAAAAATGGAAAAGAAAATGTTCGTGAATATGAAAAAAAAGACAAGTACCCAAGTTAGAAAATGTAAGAAAATTCCTGGCATGTGAAAATAAAACACATGAAGGAAAGTCGTGATATCGAGACAAGAAGAACACAAATGAAACACGTGTTGTTGATGTTACTAAGAACTAAGTCTGTCTGTCTCTCTGTTTCTTTGTCTGTCTCCTTGTCTGTCTGCCTGCTTGTCTGTCTCATGTTTTTTTCTTTTTCCCAGTAATGAGGTTGAGTTAAGTGATGAAACTAAAACCATTCAAAGCAAAAAGGTCGATAACCCTAACTGAAAAGTAACGAAACTCCAAAAACTTTGACTATCAGAAAAAAAAACTATATTCTAAGTGGAAGACATGCTTAGGGCGCCGATATCCTCTTGTTTTTTTTTTTTTTTATGTAGGAAGGACACTGGCCAAGGGTAACAAAAATCCAATAAAAAAATATGCCCACTGTAATGGCAGTCCCATAAAAGGGTCAAGGCAGTGGTCAAAAATTGATGAATAAGTGTCTTGAAACCTCCCTCTTGAAGGAATTCAAGTCATAGGAAGGTGGAAATACAGAAGCAGGCAGGGAGTTCCAGAGTTTACCAGAGAAAGGGATGAATGATTGAGAATACTGGTTAACTCTTGCGTTAGAGAGGTGGACAGAATAGGGGTGAGAGAAAGAAGAAAGTCTTGTGCAGCGAGGCCGCGGAAGGAGGGGAGGCATGCAGTTAGCAAGATCAGAAGAGCAGTTAGCATGAAAATAGCGGTAGAAGACAGCTAGATATGCAACATTGCGGCGGTGAGAGAGAGGCTGAAGACAGTCAGTTAGAGGAGAGGAGTTGATGAGACGAAAAGCTTTTGATTCCACCCTGTCTAGAAGAGCAGTATGAGTGGAAATCCCCCAGACATGTGAAGCATACATACTCCATACATGGACGGATAAGGCCCTTGTACAGAGTTAGCAGCTGGGGGGGGTGAGAAAAACTGGCGGAGACGAGACGTCTCAGAACGTCTAACTTCATAGAAGCTGTTTTAGCTAGAGATGATATGTGAAGTTTCCAGTTCAGATTATAAGTAAAGGACAGACCGAGGATGTTCATTGTAGAAGAGGGGGACAGTTGAGTGTCATTGAAGAAGAGGGGATAGTTGTCTGGAAGGTTGTATCGAGTTGATAGATGGAGGAATTGAGCTTTTGAGGCATTGGACAATACCAAGTTTGCTCTGCCCCAATCAGAAATTTTAGAAAGATCAGAAGTCAGGCGTTCTGTGGCTTCCCTGCGTGAAATGTTTACCTCCTGAAGGGTTGGACGTCTATGAAAAGACGTGGAAAAGTGCAGGGTGGAATCATCAGCGTAGGAGTGGATAGGACAAGAAGTTTGGTTTAGAAGATCATTAATGAATAATAAGAAGAGAGTGGGTGACAGGACAGAACCCTGAGGAACACCACTGGTTTAAGAGTAGAACAGTGACCGTCTACCACAGCAGCAATAGAACGGTCAGAAAGGAAACTTGAGATGAAGTTACAGAGAGAAGGATAGAAACCGTAGGAGGGTAGTTTGGAAATCAAAGCTTTGTGCCAGACTCTATCAAAAGCTTTTGATATGTCCAAGGCAACAGCAAAAGTTTCACCAAAGTCTCTAAAAGAGGATGACCAAGACTCAGTAAGGAAAGCCAGAAGATCACCAGTAGAGCGGCCTTGACGGAACCCATACTGGCGATCAGATAGAAGGTTGTGAAGTGATAGAAGTTTAAGAATCTTCTTGTTGAGGATAGATTAAAAAACTTTAGATAGGCAGGAAATTAAAGCAATAGGACGGTAGTTTGAGGGATTAGAACGGTCACCCTTTTTAGGAACAGGTTGAATGTAGGCAAACTTCCAGCAAGAAGGAAAGGTAGATGTTGACAGACAGAGCTGAAAGCCCTTCTTGCCCAAAAATTGCGTTTTCTGTCAGCAGCGCAGTTTAACTCTTTCGCTGATATGATCTTCCTTTATTAAGATTGAAAACATTGTAGAAAATGCTTACAGAAAGAAGGAAAGAGTGTGTGGAGGGTAATTTAAGAAAATGTAGTACATAAGAAAGTATCTAAAAAGTTGTAGACGGATACAGAAAAGTATTTGCCTAGCAGTGAAAGGATTAATATCCCAGATGGCACTGTACGCAGCAATGCCCACTGCAAACTGGGCCCTTGTCTCATCTAAAGGGCAAATGGAAACTTGCACCATGCAATACAGGGAAATGGAAAAAAAGTGACATCCCTTAAATAAAAAAAAAAATTAAAAAAGAGGAAAGAAAAGCAAACTGGTGGCATCCAATCTCTCTTCGGGTCCCTTTACGAACTGATAGAGGGAACGCCGGCGGTAAATATTGATCGCAGGAGAGGAAAGCTAACAAGATAATGAGATTCAGGTCCAGACAGCAAGCCAGACAGACAGGCGCTTTGACACCCAACGTACCCATGTTTAAGGATGGTGGCGACGACAGTGGCAGTGGCGGTGGCGGTGGCGGTGGCAGTGGCGGTGGTGGTAAAACAAGCGATGGGTAAATGGTGGCGAGGGAGAAGGCGGAAATGGAAGCAAGGAAAAGATAAGGATGAAAAAAAAAAAAAGTGCAGCAATTTCCCCCGCGAAATTAGATGAACGAGATAACACTTGGAGAAGAGACACGTGGGAAATTAGAAAGGAAAAGAGAACAGAAGAAAAGAAAAGGGAAGAAAAGAAAGGAGAGAGAGAGAGAGAGAGAGAGAGAGAGAGAGAGAGAGAGAGAGAGAGAGAGAGAGAGAGAGAGAGAGAGAGAGAGAGAGAGAGAGACTTTTACATAAATTAGGTACAAGAAAAAAATAAGGCACAGGATTAAAGATTAGGGTATGTAAAATAAACTTTGCTAAATCTGCAAAAAAAAAAAAAAGGAAAAGTAATATGTAAATCTGTAAAAAAAAAAAGCAAAGTAATATGTAAATCTGTAAAAAAAAAAAAAACATAACCAATATATTTATATGTACAAGTATCTGCTTGTGGCATATATCAAGCTGCACTCAAGAAAGAAGAAAATATTTTGAGAAAGGCAAGCCAAAAGAAAGAAAGAAAGAAAAAAAAAAAAAAAAGTAAAGACCAATTCAATTGGAGATAATTTTCCACTCTCCATTTCCCCCAAGAATCTCTGTACTTACCTCATATGAATACCACAATATTTTCTTTTTCTTTACTTGCTAACTCTGTCTGTTGTTGCTGTTCAAAACATTCACCTCACTTCCTTTACACAACTCTCTGATCCTCTACAGACTCCCACATGGTGCCCATAACCACCTGTGGCAGTGTTATCTTCAGTATTTTAGGATTGAGGCCTTTCTGTGATAGTTCCTTATCTCCCGAAAACTTGTTACAACACTTCTCTCTCGCTCTCTCCACCTTCTCTCTTCGTCTTTCCGGTATTCATAGTTTTCTGTCTTTCATTAATATCTCCCCCCTACCAATTTTGTTGATTAGATTTACTTAACATTGTCGTCCTTTATGCCTTATATTAAAATCAGAGAATGAGTGTAATGAATCTTTATATATTTTATTTCTATTTAGCTGATAGTCTTTCAGCAAGTGTAGTAACCAAATGATGATGATGATGATAATGACGTATAGGCTGATAATGACAACAGTCTCTATAAAACTTATTTCATAACTTTTTAGCTTAACTTAGTTCATTGTTTTTATCTATATATTTATCTGCTTTTTACTTGATTTTTTTTTTTTTTATTCGAGTTTTTTTTTTTTGTTGTATTTATTTACTAATTTACTTATTCGTTGATTCATTCATTCTTTCTTTCATCCGTTCGTTCATTCACTTGATATCTTTATCTTGGTAAACGCTTAATTTTTTTTTTATATCTAAACAGCACAATACAGCTTGGAACCGCTTTACATATTTGATCAGACTATACACTATTATATAAACACAAAAATTGACACGCTTCCTCCACGTAAATTAAATGGGTTTGAATTTTATAGGTAAAGAGATGGTTCACACTCCCTCCTCCTCTCGAAGGTGTTATTTGTTATAGAAAGGGAAATATGTAAGCGAATATATTACTTCCTCGTGTTGCCCGCTGAGATAATTTAAGACTGCCATTGGCTATAAATAACACTTGAGGTGGTGGTGTACGTGAGGTGCGCGGTCAGGATTCCTCTTAATATAATCTATATTCATTTTTCTTCGTGTTCTTTGCTGTGTTCGTGTGGTAGATTTACCATTTGTTAACGTTGAGGGGCAGATCCCATCAATTCTTCCACCTTTTGTAATTCTTTCCTTTGGATTACGTAGAGTAGTTTACATCATTCCGACACGTATTCATTGTTATTCATTGTATCGTCCTTTTCATCGTCGTTTTCACCGCTTATCGTTGCTCTTCTACGTTATTTTCAACATCAATTCTTCCTCCTTTTGTAATTCCTTCCGTTGGATTGGAGTTGTTTGTCTCATTCCGATATGTATGATTTTGTTATTCATTGTATCGTCCTCCACATCATCGGCCTTTTCATCCCCTGTCGTTGTTGTAGTTCTTTTCAACATTAAATAGGGTAAAGTGGAAGGGTGTGGGCTTGACCAGTCACAGGAATTATAGAACATCAGCCGGACGGACAAGATCATTGGATAAGTGAAGGAGTGAGGCAGCCAAACCTCTTCAGGCTCGCCTCTTCATATCACATCGTCACGTATCCTTTCATAATTTCATCACCCAGAAGGCACCAGTGATATGAATACTCCCTGCGATGTTATTCAAGAGATTGTGGTGGCAAGGAGTCAGTTTGTAATCTCTTAATCCGGTGATAAAGTGACTGGTTAAGATTGAAATTTCATCACTATTGTCATTTTTTTTTTTTTTTTTACGATTTCAGTGGTGGATAAATTCTTCTCCTGACCTTCTTCACTCATCTGTCGGTTGCCTGCCCATTAAAGGTCATTCCTACAGAACTTTTTATTTTATCTTTCCATTTATGTATCCGTCTGCACTACCGTCATTTTTTTTTTTACGATATCTTGGTTAATAAAAATAAAAGCAAACACGTTGCTCTCCCTTACAGAGATGACTCTTCACTGCCTTACCCACCCGACGAGTGATATAAAATGCCAAACAGCGACAAGTACAGACTCACCCTCTCCACTCTAATATAAAATGAGAAGCAAAGTCGAAAGCATTTCCTTTAGCTTCACACCCACGCCACTCCCAATGGCTCAGCGCTGTCATGAGTCTGGAATAAATCACGAGGAAGAAGTTTGTTATGCTGGATCTCTTTCGCCTCATGTCAGCCTTCGAATCTCTGAGAAAAAGAGGCGGATGTTTAAGATTCTTTTTCGTTTTGAAAGGATATCCTGTTCGTATAGAAGCTGACTGATGTGTAATTACCGTCTATTTATCTGTGTGTGTGTGTGTGTGTGTGTGTGTGTGTGTGTGTGTGTGTGTGTGTGTGTGTGTGTTATATCTTTGTAAATAAGAAAATAGAACGAGATTTCTTTTCTTCTTCTTATCTTATGACACAAAGATGAATGAAAAACGCAGTTGTTTCTTATTTATTGTCTCCATATATTTTATTATTTGCATTTCTTTGTCATAAAGTTTGAGTGAGCATCAAACAGTTTTTACTGTAAATCTGCATTTATATATCGTTTGATTCTACTTCGTTGTAAAGTAAAAAGAAAAAAAAAAGTTATGTCAGTTTCATCAGAAAGTTTGCAAGGTGTTCGAGTCAGCAAACTTAATGCTCTGAAGGCCACGACTGTACTTAATGCTCTGAAGGCCACGACTGTACTTAATGCTCTGAAGGCCACGACTGTACTTAATGCTCTGAAGGCCACGACTGTACTTAATGCTCTGAAGGCCACGACTGTACTTAATGCTCTGAAGGCCACGACTGTACTTAATGCTCTGAAGGCCACGACTGTACTTAATCATGACAGCTCCCTGACGTCACTGGTAAATCTAGTATCACACCACCACATTCCCCACGACGTCATCGCCGCACCAGATATCACGTTCATTTCGGAATGCTTATTAGTATCAAGCCACGACCTTTGAGCCTCACGCCACCACATCCTTCACATAAACGACCGCCGCTATCAGTTACCGTTATTAATCATGTTGCTCTTTATACAAACTTATGAAAATTTATAATGCTATTAGTGGTTCAGCTACTCTGTGTGTGTGTGTGTGTGTGTGTGTGTGTGTGTGTGTGTGTGTGTGTGTGTGTGTGTGTGTGTGTGTGTGATTTCCAAAATTCGAAGATTTGCACGCTTCACAGTATTCTTTTATAAACAATGGTGAGTTTTTAATTTTTCAAAGCTCCGTGGTAATTCGGCAATAACAAATACTTCACTTGATCCAGTATTTGTAAAATAATCCCAAAATATACACGATAATGGGCGCTACTACTGACGCCTAAGCACTGTATCTTCTACTAAGAAATATTGAATACACAATTTTCTCACTCGTTTGAACAAATAGCCACATATATATCAAATTAATGTAGTTTTGTACATACGCTTGAGGAACACAGCTCAAGTCTTTTATTTGTTTCAGGATCCCTATACTTATGTGTGTGATTAAGGAGAGGCATCGTGCAAGGCAGCCGTTCAGGGCCAGCACGCCGCCATGTGGTGTCTCCATTGTTTCGTAACCTTGAAAGAAGTAATTGCCACGCCCATCACTGTCTTTGAAAAAAAAAAGTATTATTTTTAATGATGTACTGCGTAACACTTTAAAGGCGCTGCTAAAATCCAGTCTGTAGTGATTCCGAAAAGTTCTAAGTATGAAGCCGTGTAGTGATGCTCAATATTCACTGATCATTATGTTGAAATTCATCGATTTACACAAATTGATGTTTTGCGCCGACACTTTTCTCTCTTAGATGGACTTCAAGACAAAAGCTACGAGTTCATAGCATACAGCCACAGCTCATACCCAGTGACACTCAGTAAGTCAGACTGTATCAGATTGTTATGGCTCGAGTTACAAAGAACCGTGAGCCTTGAGTGTCCTGTCATGGGTTTGATCCCTGCCACCTCCTTTTTACCTGTATGTTATTTATTCACGAGCAATCCAAGCGCTCTAAAACACGCTCATTCTCATAAATCTGGATCAACCATAGATGTTTCTGATATTTCGTCTGTTCCAAGTTATGCTGGATAGTTCCTTAATATTTGTGTGAGTTTTAGATGAATGGTTTGCCAGAGATTTGGCATTATAGTTCTATCGGTTATTTTATATACCGTTATTTTTGCTACACAGACATCAGTCGCAGGCAGGTTATGCTTGGCTGATATGGAACATTCACCCGCATACTTACCTGCCAGAAAGAAAAAAAGGTCTGTAGATTAATTATGTCAGTTTTGTAATAGTATACTCGCTAATATAAGTGACTGATGAACATTTAACGTTTTTCCTTGAACTTTAATGTTCTATATATGATTTAGTATCTGAGAGAGAGAGAGAGAGAGAGAGAGAGAGAGAGAGAGAGAGAGAGAGAGAGAGAGAGAGTCCCTTTCATAAAAGCTGCGCCACTGTGTTAACATTTCATTATTGTCTTTCATTATTGTCTTTCTTCTCAGTGTCTTTCCCCCTCTCTCTATCTCCCTCCCTTTACCTACCCTCCTCGACCTCTCTCCCTTCCTCCCCACGTGGCGCCAGTGTCTCATCACGCCCCTGTGTTGGCTCCGTGTGTCATGTGATGGCTTCGTCATACAGAACTGTACTCTAATCGCATCCCTTGGTCCCTGTTTGCTCTCGAGTCCTGCCAATTCCATTACGTAATTATCCGGGTCATTATGGGGAGGATAAAAAAAAGAAGGGAATACTCAGAGAGATGCATGATGTTATTTCATTTGGGTTTAATTTGGCGAAGTGTTGCACGGAGGAGGGTATTACGAAGCTGGGCGTTGCGTTGCCATGTAATTTGTTCCCGCCTCGCTCCGTCATTTCCGCACCGCCGGGATGCTAATGTTGTAACACACGAGAGTGGCGCATTGCATAAAACTTAGATTAGACAGACTTGGGTAGGCAGAGGTTGGGATGACTGCTTGATGCTGCTCGCTCTCTCTCTCTCTCTCTCTCTCTCTCTCTCTCTCTCTCTCTCTCTCTCTCTCTCTCTCTCTCTCTCTCTCTCTCTCTCAGCATTACTTATTCTCCTCATTTTTTTTTTTCATTTCTATCTTCTCTTCATATTCACTTTCCTCCTCCTCTATTTCCATTTCACCCCTTCCTCTCCACAGTTCTGATTCTCTGCATTAGTTTTTTATCCATTCTTTATTCATATTCTCCCTTCCTCCACTCTTCTTTCCCTTACCTTCCCTTCTCTTCCACCCACTGCTCCTCCTTTCCTTCCTTGCTGCCAATTTCCCTCCTTTACCCTTTGTTTATTTTATTCTTTCTTTTATATTCCCTTTCCTTTCTTACTTTCCTTTCCTCCTTCCATCGTTACTTCTCTCTTAACGTTTGAGTTCTCCCTCCTTTCACTCCTCCTACAGACGATGAAAGGGAAACAAGGGGAAAAAATAACGTGCCCATGATTACTATTCACTCTCACTACCACCTCGCTCCTTCCTTTCCCTGCCACCCACACTCCACTGAAAACATTATAGAAACTCAAGAAATACGTACATATTTCGTTTTATGTGTGCGTGTATGTGTTGCTATACTTTTTCCTGTGTAGTAGTAGAAGCGTTTCAGAAGCTGGAGACGTGAGAGAGAGAGAGAGAGAGAGAGAGAGAGAGAGAGAGAGAGAGAGAGAGAGAGAGAGAGAGAGAGAGAGAGAGAGAGAGAGAGAGAGAGAGAGAGAGAAAGAGAGAGAGTGAGAGAGAGAGAGAGAGAGAGTGAGAGAGAGAGAGAGAGAGAGAGAGAGAGAGAGAGAGAGAGAGAGAGAGAGAGAGAGAGAGAGAGAGAGAGAGAGAGTTGATTAGCTAGTTACTTGACAGACAGACAAACAGACAAAAAGCACACACATCAAAAATTACTCCAAAAGGAAAATAGACAGACAGACAGACAGACAGACAGGTATATAGACATTAACTTTATCAATAGGAGACAGTAAAACAAACAGACTACGACATAAACAAACAAAACACTAGAAGATACACATACAAACATACAAACAGAAGAGTAAGGAGAGGTAGACAGACAGGTAAGCAGAAGAGGCAGGACAGATAGACAGATAAGCAAACAGGACAGACAAGGAAGGAAGGAAGGAAGGAAGAAGAGCGCAGGATTGTTTGCTTGTTTAAGGGAGAAGTAAAACAAAGCCCCACTTCAGAGTCCTCAGCCCCCCTATCCTTTCTTTTTCATCAGCTTCCGAGGTGTGAGAAAGGAGTCAGAGAGAGGGAGGGAGAGGGAAGAGGAGGAGGAAGTGAGAGCAAGTGAACAGGGGAAAGGATATAACTGAGTGAAGGCTGGATGGATGGAAATTACTGTTGATGGAAAGGAGGAAGAAGAGAGAAGAACGAGGAGGAGGAGGAGGAAGAGGAAGAGCGTTAGTTGAAGGTTATTGTAAAAACAACTATAACAAAGCTGCACATTTACATCACCTCAGACAGGGCACACACACACAACGAGGGCCAGGTCAGTGGGAGTGCTTCTTAATTAAGGTTAGAGGACAAGTTTGTCTCCACCCGAGGTTCTTCACTGATTAAAGTTCCAGGAATGAGAGGCGAGATGAAAGTGTGCCGGAGTGGAGTCCCTCAGGATACATCGTTGGGTTTGGAGAACACAAACTCTCCTGAAAAAAAGTGGTGTCGCTCGTTTTTTATTTCTAACCTCTCTTTCTCTCTCTCTCTCTCTCTCTCTCTCTCTCTCTCTCTCTCTCTCTCTCTCTCTCTCTCTCTCTCTTTCTTCCTGGCCTTCATTATCCTCCCTCTCTGACGCCTCCACCTCATCTCCCTTCACGTCAGCTTCTCTCGCCAACACGAGGCTCGCGACACCACACGGCAGAAGTGCGTCGCGTCCCACCATTGTGTTCCTCCTGTCATTCATACCTTTGCGCAGACACTGAGCCTGCTCACAAATGTTGTCTCATGAGCGGCTTTCGTCTGGGGAAAAATGCCTCTTAAATTAAGCTTTTTGAGAGGGCGAGTTACGGCCCAGACTCCAGAAGAATCACGGCAAAAGGCGATGCTCTTCTTACTTTATATATCACCGAACCCTAACGCTCTGGAACGCACGAGGGACACTGTAACAGAGGACACGTCGAGGGAAGTGCCAAAGTGTACAGTGACATATACATGGTAACTTCTGAACTGCGACACTGGGTGGAAGATGAAGGGGGGTGGCACTGAAGGAGGTGGAACAGAGAATGTGGAGTGCCTACTGAGGGGATGAAGGGAGGGGATCACGCAATGGGGTGTTGTATTTCAGAAGGAGAGGATGAGAGAGAGAGAGAGAGAGAGAGAGAGAGAGAGAGAGAGAGAGAGAGAGAGAGAGAGAGAGAGAGAGAGAGAGAGAGAGAGAGAGAATCAGGCCCTTCCGGTAAGGATGAAAAAAGGAAGGAAGGAGAGAAGGAGGAGGTAGAGACAGCGCTAGGAGTAATAAGGAGAGGCAGGGAGAGAGGAGGAGGAGGAGGAGGAGGGAGATGAGACTAAAATAAGTCACGTATTAAAGTTTTGCATGTTTTACTTTCGAGATGAGAAAGTGTAGCATAATAGTTTACATGTAGAGTACCCGGGCTCTTTATTTTCTCTCACGGAGCGACACAACAACGACAACAATTTTCTGGGCTGATATTTACGTTCAAATATTCGTTTTACTTCTCAAGAAACTCCACAACATTACTGGAGTTACAGTAAATAATTTTGTTCTGTGTGTCTGTGTAATAATAATAATAATAATAATAATAATAATAATGTCTGTCTGTGTGTGTGTGTGTGTGTGTGTGTGTGTGTGTACTCGAATTTATGCTCAAATATTCGCTTTACTTCTCAAGAAACTCGACAGCATTACTAAAATTAGTGTAAATACTTTTCTTGTGTGTGTGTGTGTGTGTGTGTGTGTGTGTGTGTGTGTGTGTTCATTAGGGCAGACGACGCAAGTCCAGGGAGAAGACTAACAAGGGGGTCACTAACACATTTAGCCGCTCACGTACCTGAAGGTAGGAACAAGATTATAAAGGATTACAAAGGATTACGAGCAGCAAAGGACCTTGAGATGCTTGTAAGGCTGATGGACTTCACTCTTTTAAATCAGTCTATTATCAAGAGCAAATGACCAGTATGGCATTAGTAGGTCTTGTTTATCCCTTCTGGTAAATCTCGCTGGAACAAGAAAAAGTGATCACTCATTACTGCGGAAAACAAATCGGGTCTACATATGAGAATAACAGAAAAAATAAAGTGCAATTCACAACTGCGTTTGTTTAAAGGGGAGAGTTTAAGCGGCATTGTATGTTAATGCACTAAGTGTAGAGTGTAGGTATGGCCAGGGTGGGTTTGTCTAGGGTGTTGGCAGGCTGTGTTTGTCAAGGGATGGTTGGGGAACGTTACCCAGAGCTTTCCAGTGAGGGGAGGCAGTGAATCGCGCCATGACTACGTACTGAATCTATATACTTTCCAGTGCGGGTTACTGTATTTGAAACCATTAAAAACAAAATAAACGCGTATTCATTTAATAACATGTATAGTTTGAACAGCACCAGTTTCATCTTTCCAGAATAGCCATATTTTTTTTTTTTTTACATGAAAGGTCATTCTTGCTTTTTGTAATCATTGCTTATTAATTGACTATGGAGTAATCAACTGGTGAGAAAAAGACCACCTCAGTCTTTCGTGAGCTGCGGCACTGCGCCAGTCGATGCCAGATTCTGCTTACGAACTTTTCATTCTATCCCATTTCTTGTCTGGCCTCCCACCACTGCGTCGATAATCTTTTCCGGGTTCAGTTCGTCAGTCTCTCGCTTCATTTAGTGTCTGCCTTCACGGAAACTTGAAAATGTCCTGCCAATCTTCATTTATGCTTCATTATAGTTTATATTATAACGTCTTTCATTTTGCTATATTTTCCTTGACCATGCTAATATTTCAACGTTTCAACGTTTCAACGTTTTAGTTCCTGCTTTCACACTATTTGCCTTCCATAATAGCTATAAGTTACCAAATCATAAATTAATAGCACATAAGTAGGAAATTCAAAGGCCTCCAAGATTTTTCGATCAGGTGATTCCAGCGAGGAGAGTTGATGTCAAAATTATGAACCTTGGCCGCACACACACGAGACACTGCAGAGATTACTAATACTAATACATCATCATGTCTGAGCTTTGCAGGAATCTGATGTTGTTGTATTGTGGAAACCTAATCAAACAGTATATAATTTTACTGTCAGGACCACCGCGACGTTATCCCCACGCAAGGCTAACAATAGTAATCTTCCAGGCAACTCCTGCGTTTGCTGAGAGTTGTATGTGGTGGTTACCAAGAGCAGGGAACGGTAGAGGCTCACTGGAACTGAGTTAGGTCACGGCCAAGGCAAACAGTACGTTATTTCTCAGTTAAATAGCGTTTTCAATAGCATTCTATTTTTGTAGTTAATGACACTGCCTGTTTAAGCTTAAGTTTCGTACATCCCTTAATAACGTTATTAATAAGTAGTAGGTTTGATTTCGTGCATAATTTCCTGGCTGTGATAAGATGCTAGTCTCAAACTAAGAACGACAAAAGGAAGCTGGAGAGACAGAGAAACAGATAAAGATATATATGAAAAAAAATAAATAAATAAATAAGATACAAGTAACGGGTTAGACTTGAACAGACAGGTAGTCGACAGATTTTGATACATAGAAAACTGGCGATGGCTGTTGTTCTATAGTATATGCATAATCTCTCTCTCTCTCTCTCTCTCTCTCTCTCTCTCTCTCTCTCTCTCTCTCTCTCTCTCTCTCTCTCTCTCTCTCTCACGTTGTAGTTAAAGAATTCTTACCACCTCAAGACATAGACTGCGATAACTGCACACACACACACACACACACACACACACACACACAAAGAACGGAAGACTGATTACCAACATAAAACCGCGAAGAGAGTTCATCATGGACTTCATACGAACGAAAAGTGGGTGAAAGAGAGAGAGAGAGAGAGAGAGAGAGAGAGAGAGAGAGAGAGAGAGAGAGAGAGAGAGAGAGAGAGAGAGAGAGAGAGAGAGAGAGAGAGAGAGAGAGAGAGAGAGAAAGCATCAATTTCTTATCTGACCTTCCCACGAACAAATCACATGCACAGGAACTGCAATAATGTCAATGAACGTGTAAGACCTTTTACAGACTGACCTTCTGGTGTAAAACTTGAGAATCCTTGAAATAACCACCAAATAAAGAGGAATACCATTTATCTAAAGAATCCTTCCATAAAAGATTAAAGCATTATATAGGGCGTAAGAAAAGTATATATAAGAGATTAAGGGCAGGTGAAGAAGCTTTAAGTTAGAACAGTCAGGAAGTTAACAAGGAAAGCTAAGGACAATTATGAATCAAAGGTAGCCAGCCAGGCGAAGACGGATCCCAAGGGATTTTATCAGGTATACAGGACGAAGAATAAGGATACTGTAGGTCCATTAAAGGCAGCAGATGGGGAGCTGGTTAGTTCTGGGGAGGAGATTAGTAAACTTCTGAATGATTATTTTTTAACTGTCTTCACCCAGGAAAACATGCAGGATATGCCAAATAGTGAACAGATGATTAGAGCAGATGAGAATGAGAAGCTGACAGATATTTCCATAACTAGGGAGATAGTGGAACAGGAAATAGATAGGCTAAAAAAGTTCAAGACACCAGGACCGATGAAATATATCCCAGAGTACTTAAGGAATGTAAAGAGATTATTAGTGAGCCGTTAGTTTCTGTCTTTAGGAAATCACTGGAGTCGGGTGAGGTACCAGTAATGTGGAGGCAGGCTAATGCAGTACCCATCTTTAAGAAAGGAGATAAAACTTTAGCGTCTAATTATAGACCTGTCAGCTTAACTTCAGTTGTAGGTAAAATGTTAGAGTCAATAATAGCGAGGAACATTAGGGAACATTTAGACAAACATAACTTGATAAATCAGTCACAGCATGGCTTCACGAAGGGGAAGTCTTGCCTGACAAACTTGTTAAGTTTTTACAGTAAGGTGTACGAGGCAGTAGATAATGGTGATAGTTATGATATCTTATATCTGGACTTTAGTAAAGCATTTGACAAGGTACCCCATCAAAGGCTCTTGAGAAAAGTTAGGGCACACGGGATAGATGGGAAGGTGTTAGGCTGGATAGGGTCATGGCTTGGTAACAGGCGACAGAGAGTGGTAATAAACGGCTCGAAATCCGAGTGGGGTCATATAATTAGTGGGGTGCCACAGGGATCAGTATTAGGGCCATTGTTATTTTTAATATATATCAATGACTTGGATAGTGGAATTAGTAGTGATGTTAGTAAATTTGCGGATGACACAAAGATAGGTAGATTAATTAGGTCAGAATCGGATGCCATCGCCTTGCAGGCAGATTTAGATAGGATGAATGAATGGACGGATAGATGGCAAATGCAATTTAATATCAATAAATGCAAAGTGCTTAGCGTAGGTAGAGGAAACCCACACAATAGGTACACATTAAACAACCAAAATCCGGTAGATACATGGTACGAGAAAGATTTAAGAGTTATAGTTAGCTCTGAACTCCGTCTAGGGAAACAATGCATAGAAGCCAGAAACAAGGCAAATAGGGTACTAGGATTCATTTTTAGGAGTGTTAAAAGTAGAAGGCCGGAAGTAATATTAAAGTTATACTTGGCGCTGGTCAGACCTCATCTAGACTACGCTGTGCAGTTCTGGTCCTCACATTACAGGAAAGATATAGGTCTATTAGAATCAGTACAGAAGAGAATGACTAAAAGGATACAGGGGATGAGGAGTATTCCTTACGAGGCGAGGTTGAAGCTGTTAAATTTACATTCTTTAGAGAGACGTAGGTTAAGAGGGGACCTGATAGAAGTCTTTAAGTGGTATAAGGGTTAAAACAAGGGAGATGTAAGCAAAATTCTTAGGATCAGCAACCAGGGTAGAACAAGAAATAACGGGTTCAAGCTTGAAAAATTTAGGTTTAGGAAGGGGATAGGAAAAAATTGGTTCTCAAATAGAGTGGTAGATGAGTGGAACGGACTCAGTAATCATGTAGTTAGTGGTAGGACACTAGAGAGCTTTAAGAGAAGATTAGACAAGTTTATGGATGGGGATAACAGATGGAAATAGGTAGGTGTGTTTCATACAGGGACTGCCACGTGTAAGCCTGGTCGCTTCTTGCAGCTTCCCTTATTTCTTATGTTCTTATGTTCTTATGTTCTTAATTTTCTTCTCTTCTCTTGCTATATATATATATATATATATATATATATATATATATATATATATATATATATATATATATATATATATATATATATATATATATATATATATATATAATATATATATATTGGTGAAAATGTCATTTTTTTTAAACGAGAGAATTCTTGGAAAAGAAACATCAAATAGAATGCAATGTCATTTATCCAAAATAGTCCTTCTATTTTTTCGCTCGTTTTCTAATTTATTTTTTCTCCCGTGAAGGTGTATCTTGATCTTGATGGTACAGGTGGCTCAGGATCACTCCTGAGCCAGGCCTTTGGATCGGCAACTCCTGTAGAAGGGGAAAAAAAGAGAAACGAACAGCATCCTCTATCCTAATTGTTCATCCATCTGGCACGCCACATTCTCTCCAGAAACTCTTTCACCGCCTCAATCATCCTTTCATTCGCCTCTCTACACAGTCCCAGCAACAACACCATCCATTCCTTTCCTGTCTTGTCCACTCTTTCATTCCTATCATGTCCTAACTCAGTCAGTATCACTTGCATCATCTCATTCCTGTCTCTGGCATACTGCACACACTCCAGCACCACATGTTCCACCGTCTCATCCTCTCCCATGTCACACATCTGGCACACTTTGCTGCCGGACTCAGACCACCTGTAACTCCTTGCATTCACATCCATACACTGTGCCCTCGCTCGGAAGAGAAGATCACCGCCCAGGCTTCCATCATACCACCTTTCATACCTCGGGGCCTCTTTCTCCTTGTACCATTCCAGGGTCTTCTTTCTTTCCATTTCATTCTTCCATTCATTCAGTCCCACACATTTCACTTCTTTGTCTATCTCATTCTTCCATTTTCTCACATCCCATTCGGCTCCCACTCTGCCTCCTCTTGTTACCACCCATTCACGCTCATTTTGATTCCTACCAACCATTCTTATCGCCCACACAACTTGCAATCCATTCCTGTCTGTCATTCTCATGCATCTCTTCCTCCATTTGCTTCCACTTTCATTCCACAGGTACACCTTCCTTGCTATTCTTGCATCATCCATTCTCTCAAGCCTAATCTTGTACCTAAGTGTGGCTTTTGTCAGTCTTTCTCTGAAGGTGCTCCATCCCATGTCACCTCTCAAGGCTTCAACTGCTGTGCACCTCGGTGCACTCAGTGCCATCCTTGCTACTCTATTCTGGCCCACTTGTAACTTATCAATTTCACTTTCATTCTATGCAATCACATCCATACCATACATTATACATGGCACAGCCACACTCTTCCACACTTCTCTCAACACATCATACTTGCTCTCATCCTTGCCGCGCTTCCCAATCGACCTACCCACTGGTTTACCATACTTATCTTTTCATTCTTTGCCTTTGCACACCCACTAGGACTCATCCACATCCCTAAGTACTTGTATTCTTGCACCTGTCTCAACTCATTCTCTCCAAGTCTCCATACCACATTACTTTCATCCCCTGATCTATTCACAATCATTACTTTGCTTTTCTCACTGCTAAACCTTACTCCAAAGTCTTTACCATAGCCATCCACTACATCCAACAAACTTTGAAATTCATCTGCTGATTCACTCATAACAACTACATCATCTGCATAAAGGAGCACACATACTTTATCATTCCCCACACTTACCCCTACATTCATTCTTCTCATCCTGGCTGCTAGCTCCTCTGTATACAGGCTAAAAAGGGTTGGTGACAATATACAGCCCTGCCTAACTCCTCTCTCACTCTTCACCCAGTCTGTTTCTATGTCTCCTAGCCTGTATCTAGCTCTTGTGTCCACATACACACTTTGCACTATGTTAAATATCTTTGCACTCAATCCAATCTTTTCTAAGACTCTACCTAGCATTTCTCTGTTCACTCTATCATAAGCTTTCTCTATATCCAGAAAACCTAGGTACAATTTACCCCCATCCTTCTTTTTCTTCTCAATCATTTCATTCACCACAAACATATTGTCCTCAGCTCTCCTGTCCCTACGAAAACCATTCTGTTCTTCACCCAGCACTCCAGCTGTCTCAATCCATTTACACAGTCTCTCATTCAACACTGCACTGAAAACTTTACCTATTGTATTCACTAATGCAACTGGCCTGTAGTTCTTCAGCTCATTCTTACTCTTAAATCCTCCCTTATGCAACAGACACACTCGGCTCTCATTCCACTTTCTTGGCACTCTTTCTTCATCCCACACTCGGTTGAATAACTCAGTCATTCTGTCTATCACTACCTCCCCACCATTCTTGTAGAACTCATAGGGTATATCATCTGGACCTGCTGCCTTGCCATTCTTCTGCCTTCTCACACACCTCTCCACTTCATCCCTACTGATTCTTTCATCCAGTTCATCTGCATTCTTCCTTTCCAGTGTTACACATCCTTCTCTCACACTAAACATTTCACCTACCCCACCTACTTCTTCCCAGAACCCTTTGATTGCCTCCCTGATTCCATCCTTCTCTGTTATAACTACACCCTCCACTTTTAGACTCTCCACACCAACACTGCCTGACATATTCTCACCTCTCATGAACTTGTACCATTCACGGCCACCTTCCATACCTTTCTCCCTTAAAGATTGAATCACGCTCCTTTCACTCTTCACTTTAGCATTCATTATCATTCGTCTCGTCAACCGCTGCTGCTTCACATACGCTGCCCATGCATTCTGATACTCATTCTCTGCCTCATCGCTTTCATGCCTCTTTTTCCTCAGCCATCTACACTGTCTACTCATTCTCTTTCGCTCCTTCCTAGCCGCTCTGTTTCATCATTCCACCATGGTTTACATACATTCTTTCTTCTACCTACTCTCGCAAATCCTATCTGGTTCTCAGCAGCACCCCTCACGTCCTCAACCAGTTTCTCATTCAGATGCTCCACGTCATGCACACTTTCGTCGTCCCAGCTTCTCTCACTCAGATCAACCTGAAAGTTCTCCCACCCTACATCTCTCAGTCTCCACTTCTTTCTCTTACTTGCCACTTTCACTTCATTCCCACCCTGCATCAAGCACTCCACAACCAGCATGTTGTGATCAGACACAATATCAACCAAACCATCCTCATCTATCCACATGTGCGACACAATTTCACGCATTCTTCCATTCACCAACATGTAGTCAATTGTCGATTCCTGTTCTCTTGCACTCCAAGTCACACGCCCCTCAGCCAAAGTAACGTTCAGATTTTCCAGCTCCAGTTCATCAACAAACTCTCCAAGCATTTCACCATTCCTGTTCACCTGTTCCCCCAGTATTCCCACATGTGCATTCATGTCACCCATAATTAGCACTCTCTCCTCTCCATGCTCTCTCACAACTTTCTTAAGTATGTTATACTTCCTCCTATTTTCCCTCTCTGCTCTTTCACCCATGACAGTCATGTACGCTACCACCAGTACCACCTTCTCTGGTCTGCCACGACCATCCATGCATTCCACTCTTACTGCAAACACATCCCCACTACTTGTACACTCCCCCACATCAATCTCCTCTACTTTCAGTCCTCTTTCTTTCTTGTAGAGTAGGGCTACGCCTCCTCCCAGTGTTTCCTGTGCCTTACGCCCCTTTCCAATCATAACATACTCGCATCCCTCCATTCGTACATCATCTCTCAGGTGAGTCTCAGTGAGCCCGACTAAGTCGAACCTCCACTCCTTGAGCTCCTTGCATACATCCTCAAACTTGCCCACACCCCATCCTCTCACATTCATACAGCCAATCTTCACACATTTACTTGCCTGGCTAGTCTCTTTTCTTCCATGTTTGCTGACATCAGTGGGTCCTCCTCATCATGCGTCGTCCACACAACACACCTGCCTCGCCCTCATCCACTCGGCCAGTCGACGTCCTAGCCTCTCATTCCCGTTGTGGTTGAGCTGGACCCCGTCTCTCCCGAAGAATTTGTCCTGGTCAAGGATCCCATCCATGTCCAGGAAGCTCACGTTGCCCTTCTTCTCTGCCATCCATTCCATCTTGACCTTCATGAGTTCCATGCATATCTTGCGGTTCGTTTCTCTTCTAACCTTCTCTTACTGCACTCCTTCCCGTGGGCGCCGCAGGACCCCCACCACAGCCACACACATCTTCTTTTCTTCTGCTGCCCTCACTGCTTCTATCACTTCCTTTACTGTGTCTTCAGCACCTGCCTCTACTAAGTTGTTGCCTCCTCCTTGGACAACTAGCAGGCTTCTCTCTTCCATTTCTTGCACTTCTTCCTTGACTTTCCTCTTGACGTCTTGGATCTTAGCACCTCCCATGCTGGTGCACTCAATTTCCCTTCTCTCAAAGTCGGGAGGAGAACAATGACGATGTTCTTAATCTTGATCTTGTTGTTCTCGTGACGTCTTCCGCAGGTCAGCCGCTAGAGAGCACAGAGTCAACATGTCTCCTCTAATTTAACACCTAAACTCCCTCAGGCGTACTTCCCAGGCGTGCACAAGGGACTTTTTCATCTCTTTTAGGGTCCCTTCCCTTTCTTCCTTGCCACGACACACTGGCAGCACTGCCAGCTGCCTCTGTGTGTAAGCACCTCCTCCCTTGTCTGGTGTGGTCTGCCACCACCACGCTGGTTCACCTGTGGCTCCCAGAATTGCCTCTCTAAAATTGTGCCTCCGTGTCGCTCACATCTACAGCACTCCACAATGAAGCGTTCCATCGCCTCTCGCCTCTACACAAGGTAGTGTTGTGCAGCCTTTCTGCACCGCACCACCACTACACCCACAAGGCTCTGCTTCAAGTGAGACGGGCTACTAAGGAGGTTTTGACGCTTCTAGTGACAGATTAACATTTTTTTTTTTTTTACATTACTGACAGGAGAAACA